>NW_024059339.1:32500-37200 GCF_016432855.1 Salvelinus namaycush | reverse complement strand
GATAGGTAAACCCAGCTCAATACAGAGAGAGGTAAACCCAGCTCAATACACAGAGAGAGAAAGTTAAACCCTTCTTTGTTAATTGATATAAGATTGAGCATATTCATCTGTTGGGCGACACCTACATGTAGGCTGATCACGAGATAATAATGCACAGGTCATACCTTTCGGTGGTGCTGTCTATCTACGAGGGAATAAACCTGTGGGACATCCATCCTGTTTTTAAATCAATTCACAACATAATGAAAACAGCTCACTGAAAACTTCTTCAGGATCGGTGTCCTGTCCGCTGGACGGTTGAGCTAACGTAAGCTAATGTGATTAGCATGAGGTTGTAAGAAACAAAACAAAAAATCCCAGGACATAGACATATCTGATATGGGCAGAAAGCTTAAATTATTGCTAACCTAACTGCACTGTCCAATTTACAGTAGCTATTACAGTGAAATAATACTGTGCTATTGTTTGAGGAGAGTGCACAATTATGAACTTGAAAATGTATGAATTAACCAATTAGGCACATTTGGCCAGTCTTGATACACCATTTTTAATAAATATGTAAGAGTTCATTGGATCAGTCTAAAACTTTGCACATACACTGCTGCCATCTAGTTGCCAAAGTCTAAATTGCGCCTGGGCTGGAGTAATACATTATGGCCTTTCTCTTGCATTTTAAAGATGATGGTACAAAAAAAATACAAAAAAAATATGTTGTTTTTTCTTTGTATTATCTTTTACCAGATCGAATGTGTTATATTCTCCGATATTCCTTTCACATTTCCACAAACTACAAAGTGTTTCCTTTCAAATGGTATCAAGAATATGCATATCCTTGCTTCAGGTCCTGAGCTACAGGCAGTTAGATTTGGGTACGTCATTTTAGGTGAACATTTAAAAAAAGGGGCGGATCCTTTAACCCTTCACATGTATTCTGCTTGAAGAGGATATCCTAACCAATGTAACGTGTCCGACAATGTTAGTTAGACCCACCCAGGTCAGATTAGGTTAACCGCTGTGCTGTGCTGTGATGTACTGCACCCTCCAAATGTGTCTCTAGTGCGCCCCACAAAATCCCCAGGTTCGTAGAACAGGAAGGAGGTCACTGAAACTATATTCAATCAAACCCACGCTGCAAAATACCCGTGTTTCTGCACCATACAAAAACACACAACATGGTGTGATCAGTTAACGGGGGCCAGGGAGATATTTCCACTAAATGTTTTGATTGAATCTAGCTGTGAATGACCTTGACACAGTATAATGAAACACAGTATAATGAAATACAGTATAATGAAACACAGTATAATGAAATACAGTATAATGAAACACAGTATAATGAAATACAGTATAGTGAAATACAGTATAGTGAAATACAGTATAATGAAACACAGTATAATGAAATACAGTATAGTGAAATACAGTATAGTGAAATACAGTATAGAGAAATACAGTATAGTGAAATACAGTATAGTGAAATACAGTATATTGAAATACAGTATAATGAAACACAGTATAGTGAAATACAGTATATTGAAATACAGTATAATGAAACACAGTATAGTGAAATACAGTATATTGAAATACAGTATAATGAAATACAGTATAATGAAACACATATTTTTCATATGCACAGGGCACAGTGTAGTGTACACATTATTTGTAGTGTAGTGTAGTGTAGTGTACACAGCACTTGTAGTGTAGTGTACACAGTATTTGTAATGTAGTGTACACAGTATTTGTAGTGTAGTGTACATAGTATTTGTAGTGTAGTGTATGCTGTATTTGTAGTGTAGTGTAGTGTACACAGTATTTATAGTGTAGTGTGCACAGTATTCGTGGTGTAGTATAGTGTAGTGTACACAGTATTTGTATTGTAGTGCAGTGTACACCGTATTTGTAGTGTAGTGCAGTGTACACATCATTTTTTGTGTAGTGTAGTGTACACAGTATTTATAGTGTACTGTACACAGTATTTGTAGTGTATTGCACACAGTATTTGTAGTATATTGTACACAATAATTGCAGTGTAGTATAGTGTACACAGTATTTGTAGTGTAGTGTGGTGTACACCATATTTGTAGTATATTGTACACACTAATTGCAGTGTAGTGTAGTGTACACAGTAGTTGTAGTGTAGTGTAGTGTACACCGTAATTGAAGTATAGTGTACACAGTATTTGTAGTGTATTGTGCACTGTATTTGTAGTGTCGTGCACAAAGTATTTGTAGGTTAGTGTAGTGCACAAAATATTTGTAGTGCAGTTTTGCTGGACCCCAGGAAGAGCAGCTGCTGCCTTGGCAAATACAATAAATAGAAATACATATTTGTCAGGACAGTGTAGTGTACACCAAGCGTTTCCAAACCTTTTTCCCTCAGTGCCCCCCTTCCTGGACTGGGGAACATTTATTTCACACAAGCACTATTTGTTACACCAACTGTTCACAAATGTTGCACATGTAAAGCTTATTTCTTGCAGTTCTACTCATTTGGTCATGGGGTGCAAAGAAAATGGGGCAGTTTAAAGCACATTTTCTTGCAATTCTATACATACAGATCTGGACATGGGCTAGCTGATCTGGACATGGGCTAGCTGATCTGGACATGGGCTAGCTGATCTGGACATGGGCTAGCTGATCTGACATGGGCTAGCTGATCTGAAATGGGCTAGCTGATCTGGACATGGGCTAGCTGATCTGGACATGGGCTAGCTGATCTGACATGGGCTAGCTGATCTGGACATGGGCTAGCTGATCTGGACATGGGCTAGCTGATCTGACATGGGCTAGCTGATCTGGACATGGGCTAGCTGATCTGGACATGGGCTAGCTGATCTGACATGGGCTAGCTGATCTGGACATGGGCTAGCAGATCTGGACATGGGCTAGCTGGTCTGGACATGGGCTAGCTGATCTGGACATGGGCTAGCTAATCTGACATGGGCTAGCTAATCTGACATGGGCTAGCTAATCTGACATGGGCTTGCTAATCTGACATGGGCTTGCTGATCTGACATGGGCTAGCTAATCTGACATGGGCTAGCTAATCTGACATGGGCTAGCTAATCTGACATGGGCTAGCTGATCTGGACATGGGCTAGTTGATCTGACATGGGCTAGTTGATCTGACATGGGCTAGTTGATCTGACATGGGCTAGCTGATCTGGACATGGGCTAGCTGATCTGACATGGGCTAGCTGATCTGACATGGGCTAGCTGATGCTAGCTGATCTGACATGGGCTAGCTGATCTGGACATGGGCTAGCTGATCTGACATGAGCTAGCTGATCTGACACGGGCTAGCTGATCTGGACATGGGCTAGCTGATCTGGACATGGGCTAGCTGATCTGACATGGGCTAGCTGATCTGGACATGGGCTAGCTGATCTGGACATGGGCTAGCTGATCTGGACATGGGCTAGCTGATCTGACATGGGCTAGCTGATCTGGACATGGGCTAGCTGATCTGGACATGGGCTAGCTGATCTGACATGGGCTAGCTGATCTGGAAATGGGCTAGCTGATCTGGACATGGGCTAGCTGGTCTGGACATGGGCTAGCTGATCTGGACATGGGCTAGCTAATCTGACATGGGCTAGCTAATCTGACATGGGCTAGCTAATCTGACATGGGCTTGCTAATCTGACATGGGCTAGCTGATCTGACATGAGCTAGCTAATCTGACATGGGCTAGCTAATCTGACATGGGCTAGCTAATCTGACATGGGCTTGCTGATCTGACATGGGCTAGCTAATATGACATGGGCTAGCTAATCTGACATGGGCTAGCTAATCTGACATGGGCTAGCTGATCTGGACATGGGCTAGTTGATCTGACATGGGCTAGTTGATCTGACATGGGCTAGTTGATCTGACTTGGGCTAGCTGATCTGGACATGGGCTAGCTGATCTGACATGGGCTAGCTGATCTGGACATGGGCTAGCTGATCTGACATGGGCTAGCTGATCTGGACATGGGCTAGCTGATCTGACATGGGCTAGCTGATCTGACATGGGCTAGTTGATCTGACATGGGCTAGCTGATCTGAAATGGGCTAGCTGATCTGACATGGGCTAGCTGATCTGGACATGGGCTAGCTGATCTGGACATGGGCTAGTTGATCTGACATGGGCTAGCTGATCTGGACATGGGCTAGTTGATCTGGACATGGGCTAGTTGATCTGACATGGGCTAGCTGATCTGACATGGGCTAGCTGATCTGGACATGGGCTAGCTGATCTGGACATGGGCTAGCTGATCTGACATGGGCTAGCTGATCTGGACATGGGCTAGCTGATCTGGACATGGGCTAGCTGATCTGGACATGGGCTAGCTGATCTGGACATGGGCTAGCTGATCTGGACATGGGCTAGCTGATCTGGACATGGGCTAGTTGATCTGGACATGGGCTAGCTGATCTGGACATGGGCTAGCTGATCTGGACATGGGCTAGCTGATCTGACATGGGCTAGCTGATCTGGAGAAACAATGTTTCTCTGATGGGATGACAAACACCATAAACAATGTTTCTCTGAATGGCTGACAAACACCATATAGGACATGCTGGAGAGAACAGTAAGATGCTGATAACATGGAACATGGGGAGGACAGGAGGAGTCATGGTAACAGATCAAGCTGTTCCTGGACAGGAGGAGTCATGGTAACAGATCAAGCTGTTCCTGGACAGGAGGAGTCATGGTAA
>NW_024059339.1:0-27500 GCF_016432855.1 Salvelinus namaycush | reverse complement strand
CTGTTTCACCCCACGGCCCTGTGGGAAAAAATGTGTGTTTTTGCCAATTTTAACCGCACACTTGTTTGTGTACATGGATTTTATAATGTTGTATGTTTTTCCCCCTACACCACTTTCCATCAATTTGTATAGCAGACCCTCATGCCAAATTGAGTTGAAGGCTTTTTTTAAATCAACAAAGCATGAGAAGACTTTGCCTTTGTTTTGGTTTGTTTATCAATTAGGGTGAGCAGGGTGAATACGTAGTCTGTCGTACGATATATTTGTAAAAAGCCAATCTGACATTTGCTCAGTGCATTGTTTTCACTGAGGAAATGTACGAGTCTGCTGTTAATGATAATGCAGATGATTTTCCCAAGGTTGCTGTTGGTCAAATTTGTCTCCACTTTTGTGAATTGGGGTGATCAGTCCTTGGTTCCAAATATTGGTTAAATAGAGTTAAAGACGATGTTAAAGAGTTTTAAGTATAGCCAATTGGAATTTGTGGTCTGTCCCTCCCCCTCAGCCTCCCCCCCCCCCCCCCCATTCTCCATTTCCACCCACTCCTCCTCTTCATGGAGACATATTTGGGATTCCTTCCTTTTACCTAAACCGTTTCCTCTCATCAGACCAGTTGGCCAGGCTTTTACCTAAACCGTTTCCTCTCATCATCAGACCAGTTGGCCAGGCTTTTACCTAAACCGTTTCTAGTTTTGCACAGTCTCTGTACTCTGTTGTGTGTACCACTGTTTTTGCTATTGTTCCCGAAAAAAAGCCTTCATTTTAAACATCCCACCACAGTACCATTGACCTCGTAGGGGCCGTGTTCCACTCCGGTCCTATTGGGAGGGTGAACAAAAGCAGGATGGTTGTCAGATTGTTGCACAGCTGAATAGAGCCGACAGGGCCGTAACTCGAGTTGACAATGTGTGGCTACTGTGATCAGTCCCTGATTGCCCTAGAATGGGAGAGAAACCTCCACCACCACGTTAGGCATTATTCAACGGGCGTGCTTAGAGAGAGAGAGAGAGAGAATAGAGAGAGAGAGGATTGCTTTGGCAATGTTAACATATGTTTCCCATGCCAATAAAGCCCCTTGAATTGAATTGAATTGAATTGAGAGAGAGAGAGAGAGAAAGAGGCAGAACAGAGAGGAAGAGAGAGGGGGAGGTAGAGCAGAGTAAATCAGAGCGAGAGAGCGAACGAGAGAGAGAGAGAGAGAGAGAGAGGGGGGGGGAGAGAGGTAGAGAGAGAGAGGGAGCTTCATCTGTTCCACTGCATCTCACCGGTGACAGCAGACTGGGGTCATCAGTAGCCTCCTACAGCTCAACAGAAGTGGGTTTTCTACCATAGCATTACCTTTATCCTAGGCATCTAACGGCACGGCGCGGGACTTTTGGAATCCAGACTTAGAAAGCTTGATGCCGCATGCAGTGAGCAGGTAAAATAATTTAACACATTACCCTGTTCATTTTTACGAAGAGTTCTATTTGTGGTAAAGAGAGAGAGAAGTCCTAAGAGGTCAGTGGAGATAGCTGACTTCAGAGAGAGAGAGAGAAGACCTAAAGAGGTCAATGGAGCTAGCTGACTGACTGCAGAGAGAGAGACAGAAGTCCTAAAGAGGTCAGGGGAGCTAGCTGACTGCAGAGAGAGAGACAGAAATCCTAAAGAGGTCAGTGGAGCTAGCTGACTGCAGAGAGAGAGACAGAAGTCCTAAAGAGGTCAGTGGAGCTAGCTGACTGCAGAGAGAGAGACAGAAGTCCTAAAGAGCTCAGTGGAGCTAGCTGACTGCAGAGAGAGAGAGAGAAGTCCTAAGAGGTCAGGGGAGCTAGCTGATGGACTGCAGAGAGAGAGAGAGAAGTCCTAAAGAGTTCAGTGGAGCTATCTGACTGCAGATAGAGAGACAGAAGTCCTAAGAGGTCAGGGGAGCTAGCTGATGGACTGCAGAGAGAGAGAGAGAAGTCCTAAAGAGGTCAGTGGAGCTAGCTGATGGACTGCAGAGAGAGAGAGAGAGAAGTCCTAAAGAGGTCAGGGGAGCTAGCTGACGGACTGCAGAGAGAGAGACAGAAGTCCTAAAGAGGTCAGTGGAGCTAGCTGACTGCAGAGAGAGAGACAGAAGTCCTAAAGAGGTCAGTGGAGCTAGCTGACTGCAGAGAGAGAGACAGAAGTCCTAAGAGGTCAGTGGAGCTAGCTGACTGCAGAGAGAGAGACAGAAGTCCTAAAGAGGTCAGTGGAGCTAGCTGACGGACTGCAGAGAGAGAGACAGAAGTCCTAAAGAGGTCAGGGGAGCTAGCTGATGGACTGCAGAGAGAGAGACAGACGTCCTAAAGAGGTCAGTGGAGCTAGCTGACTGCAGAGAGAGAGAGAAGTCCTAAAGAGGTCAGGGGAGCTAGCTGACGGACTGCAGAGAGAGAGACAGAAGTCCTAAAGAGGTCAGTGGAGCTAGCTGACTGCAGAGAGAGAGACAGAAGTCCTAAAGAGGTCAGTGGAGCTAGCTGACTGCAGAGAGAGAGACAGAAGTCCTAAGAGGTCAGTGGAGCTAGCTGACTGCAGAGAGAGAGACAGAAGTCCTAAAGAGGTCAGTGGAGCTAGCTGACGGACTGCAGAGAGAGAGACAGAAGTCCTAAAGAGGTCAGGGGAGCTAGCTGATGGACTGCAGAGAGAGAGACAGACGTCCTAAAGAGGTCAGTGGAGCTAGCTGACTGCAGAGAGAGAGACAGAAGTCCTAAAGAGGTCAGTGGAGCTAGCTGATGGACTGCAGAGAGAGAGACAGAAGTCCTAAAGAGGTCAGTGGAGCTAGCTGATGGACTGCAGAGAGAGAGACAGAAGTCCTAAAGAGGTCAGTGGAGCTAGCTGACTGCAGAGAGAGAGACAGAAGTCCTAAAGAGGTCAGTGGAGCTAGCTGATGGACTGCAGAGAGAGAGACAGAAGTCCTAAAGAGGTCAGTGGAGCTAGCTGACTGCAGAGAGAGAGAGGGAAGTCCTAAAGAGGTCAGTGGAGCTAGCTGACTGCAGAGAGAGAGAGAGAAGTCCTAAGAGGTCAGGGGAGCTAGCTGATGGACTGCAGAGAGAGAGAGAGAAGTCCTAAAGAGTTCAGTGGAGCTATCTGACTGCAGATAGAGAGACAGAAGTCCTAAGAGGTCAGGGGAGCTAGCTGACGGACTGCAGAGAGAGAGAGAGAAGTCCTAAAGAGGTCAGTGGAGCTAGCTGATGGACTGCAGAGAGAGAGAGAGAGAAGTCCTAAAGAGGTCAGGGGAGCTAGCTGATGGACTGCAGAGAGAGAGACAGAAGTCCTAAAGAGGTCAGTGGAGCTAGCTGACTGCAGAGAGAGAGACAGAAGTCCTAAGAGGTCAGTGGAGCTAGCTGACTGCAGAGAGAGACAGAAGTCCTAAAGAGGTCAGTGGAGCTAGCTGATGGACTGCAGAGAGAGAGACAGAAGTCCTAAAGAGGTCAGTGGAGCTAGCTGACGGACTGCAGAGAGAGAGACAGAAGTCCTAAAGAGGTCAGTGGAGCTAGCTGACGGACTGCAGAGAGAGAGACAGAAGTCCTAAAGAGGTCAATGGAGCTAGCTGACTGCAGAGAGAGAGACAGAAGTCCTAAAGAGGTCAGTGGAGCTAGCTGATGGACTGCAGAGAGAGAGAGAGAAGTCCTAAAGAGGTCAGTGGAGCTAGCTGACTGCAGAGAGAGAGACAGGAGTCCTAAAGAGGTCAATGGAGCTAGCTGACTGCAGAGAGAGAGAAGTCCTAAAGAGGTCAATGGAGCTAGCTGACTGCAGAGAGAGAGACAGAAGTCCTAAAGAGGTCAGTGGAGCTAGCTGATGGACTGCAGAGAGAGAAACAGAAGTCCTAAAGAGGTCAATGGAGCTAGCTGACTGCAGAGAGAGAGACAGAAGTCCTAAAGAGGTCAGTGGAGCTAGCTGATGGACTGCAGAGAGAGAGACAGAAGTCCTAAAGAGGTCAGGGGAGCTAGCTGACTGCAGAGAGAGAGAGAGAAGTCCTAAAGAGGTCAGGGGAGCTAGCTGACTGCAGAGAGAGAGAGAGAGAAGTCCTAAAGAGGTCAGTGGAGCTAGCTGACTGCAGAGAGAGAGAGAGAAGTCCTAAAGAGGTCAGTGGAGCTAGCTGACGGACTGCAGAGAGAGAGACAGAAGTCCTAAAGAGGTCAGTGGAGCTAGCTGACGGACTGCAGAGAGAGAGACAGAAGTCCTAAAGAGGTCAGGGGAGCTAGCTGATGGACTGCAGAGAGAGAGACAGACGTCCTAAAGAGGTCAGTGGAGCTAGCTGACTGCAGAGAGAGAGATAAGTCCTAAAGAGGTCAATGGAGCTAGCTGACTGCAGAGGTTCCTCTCTCTCTCTACTTCTCTCTGTCTCTCTCTCCTGCAGCAGTGTTGTGTGTTTTTCTTGGGTACAGGGAAGGGTAATGCGTTTTTTTTCTTGGGTACAGGGAAGGGTAATGCGGTTTTTTTGGGGTACAGGGAAGGGTAATGCGTTTTTTCTCTTGGGTACAGGGAAGGGTAATGCGTTTTTTTTCTTGTGTACAGGGAAGGGTAATGTGTTTTTTTCTTGGGTACAGGGAAGGGTAATGCGTTTTTTTCTTGGGTACAGGGAAGGGTAATGTGTTTTTTTTCTTGGGTACAGGGAAGGGTAATGTGTTTTTTTTACTTGTGTATATTCCTGGTTTACATTCTAGTTGCAGGTTTTATGACTTCTTCTATCCTAGCCACATGTTTTAGGAAAGTATCCTGAACACCCTCCCCCTCCAGAAAAAAACAGACTATAGAGTTTTGCATATTCTACACATATAAACAGAAGCAATAGTGGTTTGGTAATTTATTATAGGCTGTTTTTAAGGACACGTAAATGTGTCTCATTTGACCAATATCCCCATTTTATTGATGCCGCTGGCTGTGGCAGGTATGATCTGAGTACATACGGATGTCCGGTAAATTTCTCAAATTTCCAGTAAATTAACATCTTCACGGTCACATTGTCTGGAGACAGATTTTCCTAAAGGAAACTGAAATGGCATATAAATGGCCAGTGTCACTTTGATTATGCTGCACGTCATGGTTCACCAGCAGCCCCACCCATCTAGTCTAGTGTCTGATTATGCTGCACGTCATGGTTCACCAGCAGCCCCAACCATCTAGTCTAGTGTCTGATTATGCTACACATCATGGTTCACCAGCAGCCCCAACCATCTAGTCTAGTGTCTGATTATGCTACACATCATGGTTCACCAGCAGCCCCAACCATCTAGTCTAGTGTCTGATTATGCTACACATCATGGTTCACCAGCAGCCCCAACCATCTAGTCTAGTGTCTGATTATGCTGCACATCATGGTTCACCAGCAGCCCCAACCATCTAGTCTAGTGTCTGATTATGCTGCACATCATGGTTCACCAGCAGCCCCAACCATCTAGTCTAGTGTCTGATTATGCTGCACATCATGGTTCACCAGCAGCCACAAACATCTAAAGATTAAGCTACAAGCCAAACAAGCTTGTAAGAATTGTAAGGATCGGACCATTTTCCCCCAATTTTCGCCTAAAATAACATACCCAAATCTAACTGCCTGTAGCTCAGGACCTGAAGCAAGGATATGTATTTTCTTGGTACCATTTGAATGGAAACACTGTGAATGGAATGTAGGAGAATATAACACATTAGATCTGGTAAAAGATAATACAAAGAGAAAAATACGTTTTTTTGTATTATTTTGTACCATCATCTTTGAAATGCAAGAGAAAGGACATCATGTATTACTCCAGCCCAGGTGCAATTAAGATTTTGGCCACTAGATGGCAGCAATGTATGTGCACAATATTAGACTGATCCAATGAACCATTGCGCTTCTGTTCAAAATCAAGACTGCTCAAATGTGCCTAATTTGTTTATTAATAACTTATCGTGTTCAAAACTGTGCACTCTCCTCAAACAATAGCATGGTATTCTTTCACTGTAATAGCTACTGTAAATTGGACAGTGCAGTTAGATTAACAAGAATTTAAGCTTTCTGCCAATATCAGATATGTCTATGTCCTGGGAAATGTTCTTGTTACTTACAACCTCATGCTAATCCCATTAGCCTACGTTAGCTCAACCGTCCTGCGAGGGGGACACCGATCCTGAAGGAGTTTTAAAACTCCCTCCCTCATCTGGAGGTGGACTATTTTATAGTCCGTATCTATTTAACTGTATATATATTTTATATTTGAGATTCTTCAAAGTACCTTTGCCTTGATGACAGCTTTGCACACTTTTGGAATTCTCTCAACCATGTAAAAGAAAATAGGGACTACAATGGAAATAAGTCCACAACTTTATTGTGCAATCCCGGTCATTTAAAAAATGATTTGTGTATGTATATATTTGTTTAACAATCAATCACAGATTGTCAAGCCAAGTCTTCAATACTGGGTAAGCCTACAAAGTAGGGAGGGGGGGGTTTAAATGTTTTTATTGAACCTTTATTTAACTAGGAAAGTCAGTTAAAGAACAAATTCTTATTTATAATGGCGGCCTAGTCCTCTTCTGGCTGTGCCGGGTGGAGTTTATAACAGAACATGGCCAAGATGTTCAAATGTTCATACATGACCAGCATGGTCAAATAATAATAATCACAGTAGTTGTCGATCATTAAGAGTATCTCTACCGCTCCTGCTGTCTCTAGAGAGTTGAAAACAGCAGGTCTGGGACAGGTAGCACGTCCGGTGAACAGGTCAGGGTTCCATAGCCGCAGGCAGAACAGTTGAAACTGGAGCAGCAGCACGGCCAGGTGGACTGGGGACAGCAAGAAGTCATCATGCCAGGTAGTCCTGAGGCATGGTCCTACGGCTCAGGTCCTCCGAGAGAGAGAAAGAAAGAGAGAAAGAGAGAATTAGAGAGAGCATACTTAAATTCACACAGGACACCGGATAAGACAGGAGAAGTACTCCAGATATAACAAACTGACCCTAGCCCCCCGACACATAAACTACTGCAGCATAAATACTGGAGGCTGAGACAGGAGGGGTCAGGAGACACTGTGGCCCCATCCGATGATAACCCCCGGACAGTGCCAAACAGGAAGGATATAACCCCACCCACTTTGCCAAAGCACAGCCCCCACACCACTAGAGGGATATCTTCAACCACCAACTTACCATCCTGAGACAAGGCCGAGTATAGCCCACAAAGATATATTATTAATGTTAGCTCTCTGTATACATCCAAGGGCCAGCCGTGCTGCCCTGTTCTCTACCAATTGAATATTTTCTTAACCTGTCTAGACCCGGGGTTCCGACCCCCCCCACATTCCACTGAAAAGGCAGCGCACGAAATTCAAAAATATTTTTTAGAAATATTTAACTTTCACACATTAACAAGTCCAATACAGCAAATGAAAGATAAACATCTTGTGAATCCAGCCAACATGTCCGATTTTTTTAATGTTTTACAGCGAAAACACCACGTATATTTATGTTAGCTCACCACCAAATACAAAAAAGCACAGACATTTCTTTCACAGCACAGGTAGCTTGCACAAAACCCCCAAATAGAGATAGAATTAATCACTAACCTTTGAAATTCTTCATCAGATGAGTCATATAACATCATGTTACACAATACATTTATGTTTTGTTCGATAATGTGCATATATATATATATATATATAAAAAATCTCAGTTTACATTGGCGCGTTACATGCAGTAATGTTTTGATTCCAAAACATCTGGTGATTTTGCAGAAATACTCATAATAAACATTGATAAAAGATGCAAGTGTTATTCACATAATTAAAGATAAACTTATCCTCTATGCAACCGCTGTGTCAGATTTCAAAATAAACTTTACGGAAAAAGATTCATCTGAGAACGGCATTTAGAGCGCAAAAAAAGCTACAAAAACACTATAAATATGCACTTACCTTCGAATAACTTCATCAGAAGGCACTCCCAGGATTCCCAGATCGACAATAAATGACTGAAAAGTTCCATAAAGCCCATCATTTAGCCACTTGTTGTTAGCATGTTCATCCCAGGAATCCATTTCATGACGCACGAACAATCCATCCAGACAAAAACTCAAAAAGTTCCGTTACAGGTCGTAGAAACAGGTCAAATTATGTTTGCAATCCATATTTAGTATGTGTTTTACATTAACTTCTAGTTCCTCCCAAACCCGGATCCGGGAGCACCCCCACCAGTAAAAAAGCTGACTAGCATAGCCTAGCATAGCGTCACAAGTAAATACTAGCATCTAAATATCATTAAATCACAAGTCCAAGACACCAGATGAAAGATACACATCTTGTGAATCCAGACATCATTTCTGATTTTTAAAATGTTTTACAGGGAAGACACAATATGTAAATCTATTAGCTAACCACGTTAGCAAAAGACACCATTTTTTTTACTCCACCAGTTTTTTACTCCATCAGTAGCTATCACAAATTCGACCAAATAAAGATATAAATAGCCACTAACCAAGAAAAAAATTCATCAGATGACAGTCTGATAACATATTTATTGTATAGCATATGTTTTGTTAGAAAAATGTGCATATTTCAGGTATAAATCATAGTTTACCATTGCAGCCACCATCACAACTCGACTAGAATAACTACAGAGAGCAACGTGTATTACCTAATTACTCATCATAAAACATTTCTTAAAAATACACAGCGTACAGCAATTGAAAGACACAGATCTTGTGAATCCAGACAATATTTCAGATTTTCTAAGTGTTTTACAGCGAAAACACAATATAGCGTTATATTAGCTTAGCACAGTAGCAAACATCACCCCAGCATTGATTCCAGCCAAACATAGCGATAACGTATTCACCACCAAAATATATAAATTTTTTCACTAACCTTCTCAGAATTCTTCAGATGACAGTCCTGTAACATCATATTACACAACGCATATAGAGTTTGTTCGAAAATGTGCATATTTAGCGGCACAAATCGTGGTTATACAATGAGAAAAGTAGCAAAGCTGCCCAGAAAATGGCAGGAGAAATCTTTGAAGAGGCACCTAATCTAATCAGTAACTATTCCAAAACTTGACTAAAAAATACAGGTTGGACAGCAATTGAAAGACAAATTAGTTCTTAATGCAATCACTGGGTTACATTTTTAAAATTAACGTTACTTCAAGCATAAAGCGTGCGCTAAAGCGAGACCGCACCATAATTCATGGCGGAATTATTATCTGACATTTGTCAACATAAGTACGAATTAACAGCATAAAGACTGCTTACTATTAGCTGAGCTTCCATCAGAATCTTGGGCAAGGTGTCCTTTCTCCAGAACAATCGTCTTTGGGTTGAAAGATGTCCTCTTGTCCGGTCGAAATAGCCGCTAATGTTAGCCGCCAACTGGAGTGGTGTCCAACTCGTGAAAGCGCATGGCAAAGAAATCCCAGAAAATCGCAATAAACTGCTATAAACTGCTAAGTCGGTTTAAATTAACTACCTTATGATGTCTTTAACACCTATAACGAATAAAAACATGACCGGAGATATAGAACTACTGTGATGTCTTCATGCGTCAAGCGCACTGTTGAAAAGGACGGTCCTTCCGCTCCAGGGTCTTATATAAGGTTCCAGATTGCGCAATCCACTCCATTCAAATTCTCCCCGCTTACTGACATCTAGAGGAAGACGTATGCAGTGCATGTAGCCCCATAGCTTGCATGGGGACTTATAAACTGATCTCAGAACAGGGACCTCGATTTCCGAAATCTCACTCCCTGACAGGAAAAGTGCTGCAGAATGAGTTCTGTTTCACTCAGAGAAATAATTCAAACGGTTTTAGAAACTAGAGAGTGTTTTCTATCCAATAGTAATAATAATATGCATATTGTACGAGCAAGAATTGAGTACGAGGCAGTTTAATTTGGGAACACATTTTTCCAAAGTCGAAATAGCACCCCCCATAGGCTCAATCATCAATGAGGATCCAACCGGAGAATTTCATTGTCTGAAGAAAGAGCATTGGAACGAGAGCTCTCTCTCTCCCTCGCGCGCAAATCCTGACTGAGAATTCTGACGACCACTCACTAGAACAGCTCCTATGAGCCCCTCCTTTATAGTAGAATAATAAGACTAAAATCCAAAGACGTAGACATCTAGTGGAAGCCCTAGGCAGTGTTTGTTCGGTCATATCTAGACGGGGTACCATTTGACACTGTTTTGAAAATCGACTTCTCATTTCCTGTTTTGACCTCTTCTCAGGTTTTTGTCTGACAAATGAGTTCTGTTATACTTACATAAATAATTCAAACAGTTTTAGAAACTTCAGAGTGTTTTCTATACGATAGTAATAATAATATGCATGTATTACCTTCTGGGACAGAGTAGGAGGAAATTTCGTTTGGGCACGCAATTTGTTCAAAGTGGAAACACTGCCCCCTATCCCTATGAAGTTTTAAGTCCCTCTTTGTATTCCAGGTGCGACAAAACTAGAGCCTGTAGGACCTGCCTTGTTGATAGTGCTGTTAAGAAGGTAGAGCAGCGCTTTATTATAGACAGACTCCTCCCCATCTTAGCTACTTTTGTATCAATATGTTTTGACCATGACAGTTTACAATCCAGGGTTACTCCAAGCAGTTTAGTCACTAAACGTGTATAGTGTTGAGTCATCTGCATACATTGATACACTGGCTTTACTCATGTCGTTAGTAAAGTTTGAAAAAGTAAGGGGCCTAGACAGCTACCCTGGGGAATTCCTGATTCTACCTGGATTATGTTGGAGAGTGTTCCATGGAAGAACACCCTCTGTGTTCTGTTAGACAGGTAACTCTTTATCCACATTATAGCAGTGGGTGTAAAGCCATAACACATACGTTTTTCCAGCAGCAGACTATGATCGATCATGTCAAAAGCTGCACTGAAGTCTAACAAAACAGCCCCCCACAATCATTTTATCATCAATTTCTCTCAGCCAATCATCAGTCATTTGTGTAAGTGCTGTGTTTGTTGAAGGTCCTTCAATATAATCATGCTTAAAGTCTGTTGTCAGTTTGTTTACTGTAAAATAGCATTGTATCTGGTCAAACACCATTTTTTCCAGAATTTACTAAGGGTTGGTAACAGGATGATTGGTCGGCTATTTGAGCCAATAAAGGGGGCTTTACTATTCTTGGGTAGCGGAATGACTTTAGCTTCCCTCCAGGCCTGAGGGCACATACTATCCTGTAGGCTTAGACGGAAGAGATGGCAAATAGGAGTGGCATTATCATCCGCTATCATCCTCCGCTATCATCCTCCGCTATCATCATCCGCTATCATCCTCCGCTATAATCCTCCACTATCATCATCCGCTAACATCCTCCGCTAACATCCTCCACTATCATCATCCTCTATCATCATCCGCTATCATCCTCCGCTATCATCCTCCGCTATCATCATCCGCTATCATCCTCCGCTATAATCCTCCACTATCATCATCCGCTAACATCCTCCGCTAACATCCTCCGCTATCATCCTCCGCTATAATCCTCCACTATCATCATCCTCTATCATCATCCGCTAACATCCTCCGCTAACATCCTCCGCTATCATCCTCCGCTATAATCCTCCACTATCATCATCCACTATCATCATCCTCTATCATCATCCTCTATCATCATCCTCTATCATCATCCTCTATCATCCTCAGTAACTTTCCATCCAAGTTGTCAGAACTCGATGTCCTGTCATTATTGATAATACTTTTTTGACAATACTTTTTTCACCTCTTCCACACTCACTTCAAAATTACAACGCTTGTCTTCCATAATTTGATCAGATGTACTTGGATGTGTAGTGTCAACGTTTGTTGCTGGCCTGTAAATGCCAAAGTTGCTAATCTTGCCAATGAAAAAAGTCATTGGCAATATCAATGGGTTTTGTGATGAATGAGCCTTCTGATTCAATGAATGATGTATCTGAGTTTACTTTTTTTTCCTATCCTTTGTTTCTTGTTTTCCTTTTGTTGAGGGTTGGCCCCTGGATACGTGAAGAACTACTTCCTGTCTGACGTGGCCCGTCGTATTGTTGCTGAGATGACAATCAAATAGGCTGCTTCCTCTCTCTCCCCATCTCTCTCCTCGTCTTTCTTTCTCTCCCCGTCTCTCTCTCGTTACCCGTCTCTCTCTCCCCGTCTCTCTCTCCCCATCTCTCTCTCCCCATCTCTTTCTCCCCGTCTCTCTCTCGCTACCCGTCTCACCCCGTCTCTCTCTCCCCGTCTCTCTCTCGCTACCCGTCTCTCTCTCTCCCAGTCTCTCTCCCCGTCCCTCTCTCTCCCCGTCTCTCTCTCCCCGTCTCTCTCTCCCCATCTCTCTCTCCCCATCTCTCTCTCCCCATCTCTCTCTCTGTTTCTCTCTGCTCTGTTGGGTGTGACTGGGTTCAAATACTATTTGAAATCAAACTGAGTTTGATTGAGCTTACCACGGTGTATTGGAACTAATAGAAAAGTCCCAAAAGTGCAAACCCAATGGGCACTGGTCAAAAGTAGTGCACTATGTAGAGAATAGGGTGCCATTTGAGTTCCAGCACAAGGGAACACTTTAACACTACAGTGAGAAACACCAGGACAGGAAGTGGCCATGTTAGAGTCAGCCAACCAGCGGTTAGGATGTAATAGCCAGCCAATCACTACAGTTAGGATGATAGAGCCAGCCAATCACAACAGTTAGGATGTTATAGCCAGCCAATCACAACAGTTAGGATGTTAGAGCCAGCCAAACACAACAGTTAGGATGTTAGAGCCACCCAGAGAGGAAATAAATTAACAAAAGGAAGTTCAAGTACTGTTTTAAACGATCTAGCCAGCCTCCCAGCATGCAGTGTGAAGTGGGATATGAGTGTTTTGCTGAAATGGTGACCAGTGTGTGTGGAGGGGCGTGGGCTACAGCTGACGACTGCACCAAAAAGGAAAGTATGTCACTGGCTGCACAAGCCTAACTAGGGCATCAGTACTCTGGTCCTACCTCCTACGTGATGTCATACGTCCTAGGTACGTCTGGAGGGAACCAGCAGGGGACCACTGTGATTAGACTGATCATGGAGGAGACCTGTCCAGCCCTGGCAGTGTGTTAGACTGGAGGAGACCTGTCCGGCCCTGGCAGTGTGTTAGACTGGAGGAGACCTGTCCGGCCCTGGCACTGTGTTAGACTGGAGGAGACCTGTCCAGCCCTGGCAGTGTGTTAGACTGGAGGAGACCTGTCCAGCCCTGGCAATGTGTTAGACTGGAGGAGACCTGTCCAGCCCTGGCACTGTGTTAGACTGGAGGAGACCTGTCCAGCCCTGGCACTGTGTTAGACTCGAGGAGACCTGTCCAGCCCTGGCACTGTGATTAGACTGGAGGATACCTGTCCAGCCCTGGCACTGTGATTAGACTGGAGGAGACCTGTCCAGCCCTGGCACTGTGATTAGACTGGAGGAGACCTGTCCAGCCCTGGCACTGTGTTAGACTGGAGGAGGAACATTAGGAACATTATAGGAACATTAGCCTGCTGGTCTTTCTGAGTCTATAGGAACATTAGCCTGCTGGTCTTACTGAGTCTATAGGAACATTAGCCTGCTGGCCTTACTGGGTGGATAGGAACATTAGCCTGCTGGTCTTACTGAGTCTATAGGAACATTAGCCTGCTGGTCTTACTGAGTCTATAGGAACATTAGCCTGCTGGTCTTACTGAGTCTATAGGAACATTAGTCTGCTGGCCTTACTGGGTGGATAGGAACATTAGCCTGCTGGTCTTACTGGGTGGATAGGAACATTAGCCTGCTGGCCTTACTGAGTCTATAGGAACATTAGCCTGCTGGTCTTACTGAGTCTATAGGAACATTAGCCTGCTGGTCTTACTGAGTGGATAGGAACATTAGCCTGCTGGTCTTACTGAGTCTATAGGAACATTAGCCTGCTGGCCTTACTGAGTCTATAGGAACATTAGCCTGCTGGTCTTACTGAGTGGATAGGAACATTAGCCTGCTGGTCTTACTGAGTGGATAGGAACATTAGCCTGCTGGTCTTACTGAGTGGATAGGAACATTAGCCTGCTGGTCTTACTGAGTGGATAGGAACATTAGCCTGCTGGTCTTACTGAGTGGATAGGAACATTAGCCTGCTGGTCTTACTGAGTCTATAGGAACATTAGCCTGCTGGTCTTACTGAGTGGATAGGAACATTAGCCTGCTGGTCTTACTGAGTGGATAGGAACATTAGCCTGCTGGTCTTACTGAGTCTATAGGAACATTAGCCTGCTGGTCTTACTGAGTCTATAGGAACATTAGCCTGCTGGTCTTACTGAGTGGATAGGAACATTAGCCTGCTGGTCTTACTGAGTGGATAGGAACATTAGCCTGCTGGTCTTACTGAGTGGATAGGAACATTAGCCTGCTGGTCTTACTGAGTGGATAGGAACATTAGCCTGCTGGTCTTACTGAGTCTATAGGAACATTAGCCTGCTGGTCTTACTGAGTCTATAGGAACATTAGCCTGCTGGTCTTACTGAGTCTATAGGAACATTAGCCTGCTGGCCTTACTGGGTGGATAGGAACATTAGCCTGCTGGTCTTACTGAGTCTATAGGAACATTAGCCTGCTGGTCTTACTGAGTCTATAGGAACATTAGCCTGCTGGCCTTACTGAGTCTATAGGAACATTAGCCTGCTGGTCTTACTGGGTGGATAGGAACATTAGCCTGCTGGTCTTACTGAGTCTATAGGAACATTAGCCTGCTGGTCTTACTGAGTCTATAGGAACATTAGCCTGCTGGTCTTACTGAGTGGATAGGAACATTAGCCTGCTGGTCTTACTGAGTCTATAGGAACATTAGCCTGCTGGTCTTACTGAGTGGATAGGAACATTAGCCTGCTGGTCTTACTGGGTGGATAGGAACATTAGCCTGCTGGTCTTACTGAGTCTATAGGAACATTAGCCTGCTGGTCTTACTGGGTGGATAGGAACATTAGCCTGCTGGTCTTACTGAGTCTATAGGAACATTAGCCTGCTGGTCTTACTGAGTGGATAGGAACATTAGCCTGCTGGTCTTACTGAGTGGATAGGAACATTAGCCTGCTGGCCTTACTGGGTGGATAGGAACATTAGCCTGCTGGTCTTACTGAGTCTATAGGAACATTAGCCTGCTGGTCTTACTGAGTCTATAGGAACATTAGCCTGCTGGTCTTACTGAGTGGATAGGAACATTAGCCTGCTGGTCTTACTGGGTGGATAGGAACATTAGCCTGCTGGTCTTACTGAGTCTATAGGAACATTAGCCTGCTGGTCTTACTGAGTCTATAGGAACATTAGCCTGCTGGTCTTACTGAGTCTATAGGAACATTAGCCTGCTGGCCTTACTGGGTGGATAGGAACATTAGCCTGCTGGTCTTACTGAGTGGATAGGAACATTAGCCTGCTGGTCTTACTGAGTCTATAGGAACATTAGCCTGCTGGTCTTACTGAGTCTATAGGAACATTAGCCTGCTGGCCTTACTGAGTCTATAGGAACATTAGCCTGCTGGTCTTACTGGGTGGATAGGAACATTAGCCTGCTGGTCTTACTGAGTCTATAGGAACATTAGCCTGCTGGTCTTACTGAGTCTTTAGGAACATTAGCCTGCTGGCCTTACTGAGTCTATAGGAACATTAGCCTGCTGGTCTTACTGGGTGGATAGGAACATTAGCCTGCTGGTCTTACTGGGTGGATAGGAACATTAGCCTGCTGGTCTTACTGAGTGGATTGGAACATTAGCCTGCTGTCCTTTCTGAGTCTATAGGAACATTAGCCTGCTGGTCTTACTGGGTGGATAGGAACATTAGCCTGGGAATGGTACAGGGAATAGGACAGGGACTGGGAATGGGACAAGGACAGGGACACGTACTGGGACAGGGAATGGGACAAGGCCTGGGACTGGGAATGGGACAGGGAATGGGACAAGGTCTGGGACAGGGACTGGGACAGGGTCCGGGAATGGGACAAGGTCTGGGACAGGGACTGGGACTGGGACCGGGAATGGGACAAGGTCCGGGACTGGGAATGGGTCTGGGACAGAGACTGGGAATGGGACTGGGACTGGGACAGGGAATGGGACAAGGACTGGGACAGGGAATGGGACTGGGACAGGGTATGTACTGGGAGAAAGACTGGGACAGGGACTGGGACTGGGAATGGGACAGGGACAAAGACTGGGACAGGGACTGGGACTGGGACAGAGACTGGGTTGGGACTGGGACAGGGACCTGGAATGGGACAGGTTTGGGACCGGGAATGGGACAAGGTCTGGGACTGGGACAGGGACAAAGACTGGGACAGGGACTGGGACTGGGACAGAGACTGGGAATGGGACTGGGACAGAGACTGGGAATGGGACTGGGACAGGGACAGGGACCAGGAATGGGACAGGGACAGGGACTGGGACTGGGACTGGGACAGAGACTGGGAATGGGACTGGGACAGGGACAGAGACTGGGACTGGGACAGGGACAGGGACCAGGAATGGGACAGGGACAGGGACTGTGGGGTAAAAAAGGACTATTACTATAGGGAGCGTTAGCCTGGTACCAAATCTGTTTGTGTTGTTTTGCCAACTCCTATGGTTAGTATATTGACAAGACACATAGCAGGCTGCTACAATGTAGCACTGAAACAAACATAGTCAACACAGTATAAATCAAATCAAAGTTTATTTGTCACATGCGTCCAAATACAACAGGTGTAGACCTTACAGTGAAATGCTTACTTACAAGCCCTAAACCAACAATGCAGTTTTAAGAAAATCCCAAAAATCTATGTGCGGGGGGCACCGGTGTCGAGGTAATTGAGGTAATTATGTACATGTAGGTAGAGTTATTAAAGTGACTATGCATAGATAATAACAGAGAGTAGCAGCAGCGTAAAAGAGGGGGGCAATGCAAATAGTCTGGGTAGCCATTTGACTAGATGTTCAGGAGTCTTATGGCTTGGGGGTAGAAGCTGTTTAGAAGCCTCTTGGACCTAGACTTGGCGCTCCGGTACCGCATGCAGTGCGGTAGCAGAGAGAACAGTCCATGACTAGGGTGGCTGGAGTCTTTGACAATTTTTAGGGCCTTCCTTTGACACTACCTGGTATAGAGGTCCTGGATGGCAGGAAGCTTGGCCCCGGTGATGTACTGGGCCACTACCCTCTGTAGTGCCTTGCAGTCGGAGGCCTAGCAGTTAAACATTTTAATTTTTTACTTAATCTTTATTTAACTAGGCAAGTCAGTTATGAACAAATTATTATTTACAATGACGGCTTACTGGAGAAGAGTGGGTTAACTGTCTTGTTCAGGGGCTGAACGATCCTCTCGATGTTGCAGCTGTAGAACCTTTTTAGGATCTGAGGACCCATGCCAAATCTTTTTAGTTTCCTGAGGGGGAATAGGTTTTGTCGTGCCCTCTTCACGACTGTCTTGGTGTGCTTGGACCATGTCAGTTTGTTGTTGAAGTGGACGCCAAGGAACTTGAAGCTCTCAACCTGTTCCACTACAGCCCCGTCGATGAGAATGGGGGTGTGCTCGGTCCTCCTTTTCCTGTAGTCCACAATCATCTCCTTTGTCTTGATCATGTTGAGAGAGAGGATGTCTTCCTTGCACCACACAATCAGGTCTCTGACCTCTTCCCTATAGGCCGTCTCAATGTTGTCGGTGATCAGGCCTACCACTGTTGTGTCATTGGCAACCATAATGATGGTTTTGGAGTTGTGCCTGGCCGTGCAGTCATGAGTGAACAGGGAGTATAGGAGGGGACTGAGCACGCACTCCTGAGGGGCCCCCGTGTTGAGGATCAGCGTGTTGTGTTGTCTACCCTTACCACCTGGGGGCGGCCCTTCAGGAAGTCCAGCATCCAGTTTCAGAGGGAGGTGTTTAGTCCCAGGGTCCTTAGATTAGTGATGAGCTTTGAGGGCACTATGGTGTTGAACGCTGAGCTGTGTAGTCAATTAATAGCTTTCTCACATACAGTAGGTGTTCCTTTGTCTAGGTGTGAAAGGGCAGTGTGGAGTGCAATAGAGATTGCATCATCTGTGGATCTGTTGGGGCGGTATGAAAATTGTGGGTTTAGGGTTTCTGGGATAATGGTGTTGATGGTGTTGATGTGAGCCATGACCAGCCTTTCAAAGCATTTCATGGCTGCAGACGTGAGTGCTACGGGTCGGTAGACATTTAGGGAGGTCACTTTAGTGTTCTTGGGCACAGGGACTATGGTGGTCTGCTTGAAACATGTTGGTATTACAGACTCAGACAGGGAAAGGTTGAAAATGTCAGTGAAGACACTTGCCAGTTGGTCAGAGCATGCTCGGAGTATACTGTCCTGGTAATCCGTCTGGCCCTGTGGCTTTGTGAATGTTGACCTGTTTAAAGGTCTTACTCACATCGGCTGCGGAGAGCGTGATCCCACTGTCATCCGGAACAGCTAATGCGCTCGTGCATGTTTCAGTGCTACTTGCCTCGAAGCGAGCATAGAAGTTATTTAGCTCGTCTGGTAGGCTCGTGTCACTGGCCAGCTTTCGACTGTGCTTCTCTTTGTAGTCTGTAACAGTTTGCCAGCCCTGCCACATCCGACGAGTGTTGGAGCCAGTATAATCAGGGGATAGTCAACACAGTATTATCAGGTTACAGTCAACACAGTATAATCAGGGGACAGTCAACACAGTATAATCAGGGGACAGTCAACACAGTATTATCAGGGGATAGTCAACACAGTATAATCAGGGGATAGTCAACACAGTATTATCAGGGGATAGTCAACACAGTATAATCAGGGGACAGTCAACACAGTATAATCAGGGGACAGTCAACACAGTATTATCAGGGGATAGTCAACACAGTATAATCAGGGGACAGTCAACACAGTATTATCAGGGGACAGTCAACACAGTATAATCAGGGGACAGTCAACACAGTATAATCAGGGGATAGTCAACACAGTATAATCAGGGGATAGTCAACACAGTATAATCAGGGGACAGTCAACACAGTATAATCAGGGGACAGCCAACACAGTATAATCAGGGGACAGTCAACACAGTATAATCAGGGGACAGTCAACACAGTATAATCAGGGGATAGTCAACACAGTATTATCAGGGGACAGTCAACACAGTATTATCAGGGGATAGTCAACACAGTATAATCAGGGGATAGTCAACACAGTATAATCAGGGGACAGTCAACACAGTATTATCAGGGGATAGTGTGTAGTTTCCTGTATCTAGGCCATGCCATGTTGTGTAGTTTCCTGTATCTAGGCCATGTTGTGTTGTTTAGTTTCCTGTATCTAGGCCATGTTGTGTTGTGTAGTTTTCTGTATCTAGGCCATGTTGTGTTGTGTAGTTTCCTGTATCTAGGCCATGGTGTATTGTGTAGTTTCCTGTATCTAGGCCATGTTGTGTTGTTTAGTTTCCTGTATCTAGGCCATGCCGTGTTGTGTAGTTTCCTGTATCTAGGCCATGTTGTGTTGTTTAGTTTCCTGTATCTAGGCCATGCTGTGTTGTGTAGTTTCCTGTATCTAGGCCATGTTGTGTTGTTTAGTTTCCTGTATCTAGGCCATGCCGTGTTGTGTAGTTTCCTGTATCTAGGCCATGGTGTATTGTGTAGTTTCCTGTATCTAGGCCATGTTGTGTTGTTTAGTTTCCTGTATCTAGGCCATGCCGTGTTGTGTAGTTTCCTGTATCTAGGCCATGCCGTGTTGTGTAGTTTCCTGTATCTAGGCCATGCCGTGTTGTGTAGTTTCCTGTATCTAGGCCATGCCGTGTTGTGTAGTTTCCTGTATCTAGGCCATGGTGTATTGTGTAGTTTCCTGTATCTAGGCCATGTTGTGTTGTGTAGTTTCCTGTATCTAGGCCATGTTGTGTTGTGTAGTTTCCTGTATCTAGGCCATGCCATGTTGTGTAGTTTCCTGTATCTAGGCCATGTTGTGTTGTGTAGTTTCCTGTATCTAGGCCATGCCATGTTGTGTAGTTTCCTGTATCTAGGCCATGCCATGTTGTGTAGTTTCCTGTATCTAGGCCATGTTGTGTTGTGTAGTTTCCTGTATCTAGGCCATGCTGTGTTGTGTAGTTTCCTGTATCTAGGCCATGCCGTGTTGTGTAGTTTCCTGTATCTAGGCCATGCTGTGTTGTGTAGTTTCCTGTATCTAGGCCATGTTGTGTTGTGTAGTTTCCTGTATCTAGGCCATGGTGTATTGTGTAGTTTCCTGTATCTAGGCCATGCCGTGTTGTGTAGTTTCCTGTATCTAGGCCATGTTGTGTTGTGTAGTTTCCTGTATCTAGGCCATGCCGTGTTGTGTAGTTTCCTGTATCTAGGCCATGTTGTGTTGTGTAGTTTCCTGTATCTAGGCCATGTTGTGTTGTGTAGTTTCCTGTATCTAGGCCATGCCGTGTTGTGTAGTTTCCTGTATCTAGGCCATGTTGTGTTGTTTAGTTTCCTGTATCTAGGCCATGTTGTGTTGTTTAGTTTCCTGTATCTAGGCCATGTTGTGTTGTGTAGTTTCCTGTATCTAGGCCATGTTGTGTTGTGTAGTTTCCTGTATCTAGGCCATGCCATGTTGTGTAGTTTCCTGTATCTAGGCCATGTTGTGTTGTGTAGTTTCCTGTATCTAGGCCATGCCGTGTTGTGTAGTTTCCTGTATCTAGGCCATGGTGTATTGTGTAGTTTCCTGTATCTAGGCCATGTTGTGTTGTGTAGTTTCCTGTATCTAGGCCATGCTGTGTTGTGTAGTTTCCTGTATCTAGGCCATGTTGTGTTGTGTAGTTTCCTGTATCTAGGCCATGTTGTGTTGTGTAGTTTCCTGTATCTAGGCCATGGTGTATTGTGTAGTTTCCTGTATCTAGGCCATGCTGTGTTGTGTAGTTTCCTGTATCTAGGCCATGTTGTGTTGTGTAGTTTCCTGTATCTAGGCCATGGTGTATTGTGTAGTTTCCTGTATCTAGGCCGTGTTGTGTTGTGTAGTTTCCTGTATCTAGGCCATGCCGTGTTGTTTAGTTTCCTGTATCTAGGCCATGTTGTGTTGTGTAGTTTCCTGTATCTAGGCCATGTTGTGTTGTTTAGTTTCCTGTATCTAGGCCATGTTGTGTTGTTTAGTTTCCTGTATCTAGGCCATGGTGTATTGTGTAGTTTCCTGTATCTAGGCCATGGTGTATTGTGTAGTTTCCTGTATCTAGGCCATGCCGTGTTGTGTAGTTTCCTGTATCTAGGCCATGTTGTGTTGTGTAGTTTCCTGTATCTAGGCCATGTTGTGTTGTGTAGTTTCCTGTATCTAGGCCATGTTGTGTTGTGTAGTTTCCTGTATCTAGGCCATGGTGTATTGTGTAGTTTCCTGTATCTAGGCCATGCCGTGTTGTGTAGTTTCCTGTATCTAGGCCATGTTGTATTGTGTAGTTTCCTGTATCTAGGCCATGCTGTGTTGTGTAGTTTCCTGTATCTAGGCCATGGTGTATTGTGTAGTTTCCTGTATCTAGGCCATGTTGTGTTGTGTAGTTTCCTGTATCTAGGCCATGCTGTGTTGTGTAGTTTCCTGTATCTAGGCCATGCTGTGTTGTGTAGTTTCCTGTATCTAGGCCATGGTGTATTGTGTAGTTTCCTGTATCTAGGCCATGTTGTGTTGTGTAGTTTCCTGTATCTAGGCCATGGTGTATTGTGTAGTTTCCTGTATCTAGGCCATGTTGTGTTGTGTAGTTTCCTGTATCTAGGCCATGGTGTATTGTGTAGTTTCCTGTATCTAGGCCATGCCGTGTTGTGTAGTTTCCTGTATCTAGGCCATGCCGTGTTGTGTAGTTTCCTGTATCTAGGCCATGCCGTGTTGTGTAGTTTCCTGTATCTAGGCCATGCCGTGTTGTGTAGTTTCCTGTATCTAGGCCATGCCGTGTTGTGTAGTTTCCTGTATCTAGGCCATGGTGTATTGTGTAGTTTCCTGTATCTAGGCCATGTTGTGTTGTGTAGTTTCCTGTATCTAGGCCATGTTGTGTTGTGTAGTTTCCTGTATCTAGGCCATGCCATGTTGTGTAGTTTCCTGTATCTAGGCCATGTTGTGTTGTGTAGTTTCCTGTATCTAGGCCATGCCATGTTGTGTAGTTTCCTGTATCTAGGCCATGCCATGTTGTGTAGTTTCCTGTATCTAGGCCATGTTGTGTTGTGTAGTTTCCTGTATCTAGGCCATGCCATGTTGTGTAGTTTCCTGTATCTAGGCCATGCCATGTTGTGTAGTTTCCTGTATCTAGGCCATGTTGTGTTGTGTAGTTTCCTGTATCTAGGCCATGTTGTGTTGTGTAGTTTCCTGTATCTAGGCCATGCCATGTTGTGTAGTTTCCTGTATCTAGGCCATGTTGTGTTGTGTAGTTTCCTGTATCTAGGCCATGCCATGTTGTGTAGTTTCCTGTATCTAGGCCATGCCATGTTGTGTAGTTTCCTGTATCTAGGCCATGTTGTGTTGTGTAGTTTCCTGTATCTAGGCCATGCCATGTTGTGTAGTTTCCTGTATCTAGGCCATGCCATGTTGTGTAGTTTCCTGTATCTAGGCCATGTTGTGTTGTGTAGTTTCCTGTATCTAGGCCATGCTGTGTTGTGCAGTTTCCTGTATCTAGGCCATGCCGTGTTGTGTAGTTTCCTGTATCTAGGCCATGCTGTGTTGTGTAGTTTCCTGTATCTAGGCCATGTTGTGTTGTGTAGTTTCCTGTATCTAGGCCATGGTGTATTGTGTAGTTTCCTGTATCTAGGCCATGCCGTGTTGTGTAGTTTCCTGTATCTAGGCCATGTTGTGTTGTGTAGTTTCCTGTATCTAGGCCATGCCGTGTTGTGTAGTTTCCTGTATCTAGGCCATGTTGTGTTGTGTAGTTTCCTGTATCTAGGCCATGTTGTGTTGTGTAGTTTCCTGTATCTAGGCCATGCCGTGTTGTGTAGTTTCCTGTATCTAGGCCATGTTGTGTTGTTTAGTTTCCTGTATCTAGGCCATGTTGTGTTGTTTAGTTTCCTGTATCTAGGCCATGTTGTGTTGTGTAGTTTCCTGTATCTAGGCCATGTTGTGTTGTGTAGTTTCCTGTATCTAGGCCATGCCATGTTGTGTAGTTTCCTGTATCTAGGCCATGTTGTGTTGTGTAGTTTCCTGTATCTAGGCCATGCCGTGTTGTGTAGTTTCCTGTATCTAGGCCATGGTGTATTGTGTAGTTTCCTGTATCTAGGCCATGTTGTGTTGTGTAGTTTCCTGTATCTAGGCCATGCTGTGTTGTGTAGTTTCCTGTATCTAGGCCATGTTGTGTTGTGTAGTTTCCTGTATCTAGGCCATGTTGTGTTGTGTAGTTTCCTGTATCTAGGCCATGGTGTATTGTGTAGTTTCCTGTATCTAGGCCATGCTGTGTTGTGTAGTTTCCTGTATCTAGGCCATGTTGTGTTGTGTAGTTTCCTGTATCTAGGCCATGGTGTATTGTGTAGTTTCCTGTATCTAGGCCGTGTTGTGTTGTGTAGTTTCCTGTATCTAGGCCATGCCGTGTTGTTTAGTTTCCTGTATCTAGGCCATGTTGTGTTGTGTAGTTTCCTGTATCTAGGCCATGTTGTGTTGTTTAGTTTCCTGTATCTAGGCCATGTTGTGTTGTTTAGTTTCCTGTATCTAGGCCATGGTGTATTGTGTAGTTTCCTGTATCTAGGCCATGGTGTATTGTGTAGTTTCCTGTATCTAGGCCATGCCGTGTTGTGTAGTTTCCTGTATCTAGGCCATGTTGTGTTGTGTAGTTTCCTGTATCTAGTCCATGGTGTATTGTGTAGTTTCCTGTATCTAGGCCATGTTGTGTTGTGTAGTTTCCTGTATCTAGGCCATGGTGTATTGTGTAGTTTCCTGTATCTAGGCCATGCCGTGTTGTGTAGTTTCCTGTATCTAGGCCATGTTGTATTGTGTAGTTTCCTGTATCTAGGCCATGCTGTGTTGTGTAGTTTCCTGTATCTAGGCCATGGTGTATTGTGTAGTTTCCTGTATCTAGGCCATGTTGTGTTGTGTAGTTTCCTGTATCTAGGCCATGCTGTGTTGTGTAGTTTCCTGTATCTAGGCCATGCTGTGTTGTGTAGTTTCCTGTATCTAGGCCATGGTGTATTGTGTAGTTTCCTGTATCTAGGCCATGTTGTGTTGTGTAGTTTCCTGTATCTAGGCCATGGTGTATTGTGTAGTTTCCTGTATCTAGGCCATGTTGTGTTGTGTAGTTTCCTGTATCTAGGCCATGGTGTATTGTGTAGTTTCCTGTATCTAGGCCATGCCGTGTTGTGTAGTTTCCTGTATCTAGGCCATGTTGTATTGTGTAGTTTCCTGTATCTAGGCCATGCTGTGTTGTGTAGTTTCCTGTATCTAGGCCATGCTGTGTTGTGTAGTTTCCTGTATCTAGGCCATGTTGTGTTGTGTAGTTTCCTGTATCTAGGCCATGCTGTGTTGTGTAGTTTCCTGTATCTAGGCCATGTTGTGTTGTGTAGTTTCCTGTATCTAGGCCATGTTGTGTTGTGTAGTTTCCTGTATCTAGGCCATGCCGTGTTGTGTAGTTTCCTGTATCTAGGCCATGGTGTATTGTGTAGTTTCCTGTATCTAGGCCATGGTGTATTGTGTAGTTTCCTGTATCTAGGCCATGTTGTGTTGTTTAGTTTCCTGTATCTAGGCCATGTTGTGTTGTGTAGTTTCCTGTATCTAGGCCATGTTGTGTTGTGTAGTTTCCTGTATCTAGGCCATGTTGTGTTGTTTAGTTTCCTGTATCTAGGCCATGTTGTGTTGTGTAGTTTCCTGTATCTAGGCCATGTTGTGTTGTGTAGTTTCCTGTATCTAGGCCATGTTGTGTTGTTTAGTTTCCTGTATCTAGGCCATGTTGTGTTGTGTGACTCTAGTCCTAACAGTTAGGTGAAGAAAATAAGCATTCCCTAAAATTCCCAGTTTAGTCTGGTCATTTAGTTTGGTTCCCCCAGGCCTCCTGGTGTTCCTCGGTGAGTTCTGGTGCTTGAGGTCCTCTCACTCAGCTGGCATTACTGACTCTAAAGGTGACGCTGGTTTACTGGCTTCGGGTGGTGATGCCTACTGTTTGTGAAACAGCAATACTATTCACTGTTGGTTCCAATGTGGAAATCATGAGACTAAATACAGCCGATGATTGTCAAGGAACAGCGTTTTAAATAGTCACTTTAAAAAAAACATTTAAAGCAGAGTATCTATTTTAAAAGGACTTTAAATTAGTAGCTAAGGCTATTGTTGTTCTGCTAACGAGCAGGAACTATTTGATTCTGTCACCATGAAGGGTGCTGTCCCTCCACTGTAAGACCCCCTGCGCTGTATCAGACATATTGTGGTCACAGTTCAACACGTTACAGTAAAGTTTACCGTATTCTGCTTCGCAGTCCAAACAGCTTGTGCATATATGATGACCATTTTGGGACATTTTGCGTTCGTTCTGGTGTAGGGTTTTTTTTAGGACCGTTTGAGCAAACTATATATTTTTCTCTTGAGGTTTGTCGAAATTCGATAGTCACAGTCTACGCCCCTTCGTCGGTGATTGGTCAACAGTAGAGATTCTTCAATTAAGTGTTTGTTGTCATTCATTGACACAAATCGGTGCGCCTGGCACCTACTACCATACATTTACATTTAAGTCATTTAGCAGACGCTCTTATCCAGAGCGACTTACAAATTGGACAAGTCAGTTAAGAACAAATTCTTATTTACAATGACGGCCTAGGAACAGTGGGTTAACTGCCTTGTTCAGGGGCAGAACGACAGATTTGTACCTTGTCAGCTCGGGGATTTGAACTTGCAACCTTTCAGTTACTAGACCAACGCTCTAACCACTAGGCTACCCTGCCGCCCCTCATTCAAAGGCATTTAAATATGTTGTCTTGTCTATACACCCTCTGAATGGCACACGTACACAATCCATCTCAATTATCTCAAGTCATAAAAATCCTTCTTTAACCCGTCTCCTCTCCTTCATCTACACTGATTTGAAATGGATTTAACAAGTGACATCAATAAGGGATCATAGAGTTCACCTGGATTCACCTGGTCAGTCTGTGTCAATGGAAAGAGCAGGTGTTCCTAATGTTTTGTCCACTCAGTGTAGTTCAACATGTTAGAGTTAGTCATGATGACATGTGTACTTCAACGTAGAATATAACTATCCCTGCTCTGTTCCATAGCAGAGATGTAAGGAAACTGAAAGTGAAGCTGGAACTTAGATTAGAGGCAGTGAAAGTGAAGCTGGAACTTAGATTAGAGACAGTGAAAGTGAAGCTGAAATTTAGATTAGATGCAGTGAAAGTGAAGCTGTGATTCATATAGAAAGTGAACACACACACACACCAGCCCCCACTTAGTCACCTGACACCTTATCTGAGCCAGGAGAGGAGAGGACTGGACAGGAGAGGAGAGGAGAGGAGAGGAGAGGAGAGGAGAGGACTGGACAGGAGAGGAGAGGACTGGACAGGAGAGGAGAGGAGAGGACTGGACAGGAGAGGAGAGGAGAGGACTGGACAGGAGAGGAGAGGAGAGGAGAGGACTGGACAGGAGAGGAGAGGAGAGGAGAGGACTGGACAGGCGAGGAGAGGACTGGACAGGAGAGGAGAGGAGAGGAGAGGACTGGACAGGAGAGGAGAGGAGAGGAGAGGAGAGGAGAGGAGAGGAGAGGAGAGGAGAGGAGAGGAGAGGAGAGGAGAGGAGAGGAGAGGAGAGGAGAGGAGAGGAGAGGAGAGGAGAGGAGAGGACTGGACAGGAGAGGAGAGGAGAGGACTGGACAGGAGAGGAGAGGACTGGACAGGAGAGGAGAGGACTGGACAGGAGAGGAGAGGAGAGGACAGGAGAGGAGAGGACTGGACAGGAGAGGAGAGGACTGGACAGGAGAGGAGAGCAGAGGTGAGACAGACTGAGGCATTGGTTACTGCTGATCTCATCACCCAGCACAACACTGAGAGACAAACACACCTTTCCTGTCTGATACCACGGAGCACAGTTGTCATCGGTATACAACGCTCTACCGTGTCTGATACCACGGAGCACAGTTGTCATCGGTATACAACGCTCTACCGTGTCTGATACCACGGAGCACAGTTGTCATCGGTATACAACGCTCTACCGTGTCTGATACCACGGAGCACAGTTGTCATCGGTATACAACGCTCTACCGTGTCTGATACCACGGAGCACAGTTGTCATCGGTATACAACGCTCTACCGTGTCTGATACCACGGAGCACAGTTGTCATCGGTATACAACGCTCTACCGTGTCTGATACCACGGAGCACAGTTGTCATCGGTATACAACGCTCTACCGTGTCTGATACCACGGAGCACAGTTGTCATCGGTATACAACGCTCTACCGTGTCTGATACCACGGAGCACAGTTGTCATCGGTATACAACGCTCTACCGTGTCTGATACCACGGAGCACAGTTGTCATCGGTATACAACGCTCTACCGTGTCTGATACCACGGAGCACAGTTGTCATCGGTATACAACACGCTCTACCGTGTCTGATACCACGGAGCACAGTTGTCATCGGTATACAACGCTCTACCGTGTCTGAT
>NW_024059338.1:0-37200 GCF_016432855.1 Salvelinus namaycush | reverse complement strand
CCTTTAGTAAGGCTGTAGGGAGGATCTCTACCCCTCTCCCCCTTTAGTAAGGCTGTAGGAGGATCTCTACCCCTCTCCCCCCTTTAGTAAGGCTGTAGGGAGGATCTCTACCCCTCTCCCCCTTTAGTAAGGCTGTAGGAGGATCTCTACCCCTCTCCCCCTTTAGTAAGGCTGTAGGAGGATCTCTACCCCTCTCCCCCCTTTAGTAAGGCTGTAGGAGGATCTCTACCCCCCCTTAGTAAGGCTGTAGGGAGGATCCTCTACCCTCTCCCCCCTTTAGTCAAGGCTGTAGGAGGATCTCTACCCCTCTCCCCCTTTAGTAAGGCTGTAGGAGGATCTCTACCCCTCTACCCCTTTAGTAAGGCCCTGTAGGAGGATCTCTACCCCTCTCCCCCCTTTAGTAAGGCTGTAGGAGGATCTCTACCCTCCCCCCTTTAGTAAGGCTGTAGGGAGGATCTCTACCCCTCTCCCCCTTTAGTAAGGCTGTAGGAGGATCTCTACCCCTCTCCCCCCTTTAGTAAGGCTGTAGGGAGGATCTCTACCCCTCTCCCCCTTAGTAAGGCTGTAGGAGGATCTCTACCCTCTCCCCCTTTAGTAAGGCTGTAGGAGGATCTCTACCCCTCTCCCCTTTAGTAAGGCTGTAGAGGATCTCTACCCCTCTCCCCCCTTTAGTAAGGCTGTAGGAGGATCTCTACCCCTCTCCCCCTTTAGTAAGGCTGTAGGGAGGATCTCTACCCCTCTCCCCCTTTAGTAAGGCTGTAGGGAGGATCTCTACCCCTCTCCCCCCTTTAGTAAGGCTGTAGGAGGATCTCTACCCCTCTCTCCCCCCTTTAGTAAGCTGTAGGATGATCTCTACCCCTCTCCCCCCTTTAGTAAGGCTGTAGGAGGATCTCTACCCCTCTCCCCCTTTAGTAAGGCTGTAGGAGGATCTCTACCCCTCTCCCCCTTTAGTAAGGCTGTAGAGGATCTCTACCCCCTCTCCCCCCTTTAGTAAGGCTGTAGGAGGATCTCTACCCCTCTCCCCCCTTTAGTAAGGCTGTAGGAGGATCTCTACCCCTCTCCCCCTTTAGTAAGGCTGTAGGAGGATCTCTACCCCTCTCCCCCTTTAGTAAGGCTGTAGGAGGATCTCTATCCCTCTCCCCCTTTAGTAAGGCTGTAGGATTATCTCTACCCCTCTCCCCCTTTAGTAAGGCTGTAGGAGGATCTCTACCCCTCTCCCCCCTTTAGTAAGGCTGTAGGGAGGATCTATACCCCTCTCCCCCTTTAGTAAGGCTGTAGTGAGGATTGTGTGTGTGTGTGTGTGTGTGTGTGTGTGTGTGTGTGTGTGTGTGTGTGTGTGTGTGTGTGTGTGTGTGTGTGTGTGTGTGTGTGTGTGTGTGTGTGTGTGTGTGTGTGTGTGTGTGTGTGTGTGTGTGTGTGTGTGCTCCATCGGCTACATCAGCATGTCCCTTGCAGCTTTATGTTGTCGTTTTGTTATCAGTTCATCCCAAAGACTCATCCATGCTGAAACAGGTCATCTGACTTCCAGGACAGCGCCATCTCTCATTATCCTGATAAATGTCCAGATTAAAACTCAACTCAACACAATGTTTTTTTGACACCAATAAATCACACCTAGTATTTTACGAGCAATTAGTGTCAGATTTAATGGATCACTACGGATAATAGCTCTGCAATCTATTATCGTTGGGAGATCAGTTCAACATTCTGGGATACTCCAGACAGACAGATTAATACTGTAATGAGAGAGAGGTTTCTACACCAGACAGACTGCTACTGTAATTACAGAGAGGTTTCTACACCAGACACACTGCTACTGTAATTTTAGAGAGATTTCTACACCAGACACACTGCTACTGTAATTACAGAGATGTTTCTACAACAGACAGACGGCTACTGTAATTACAGAGAGGTTTCTACACCAGACAGACGGCTACTGTAATTACAGAGGGGTTTCTACACTAGTGAGACAGAAGGCTACTGTAATTACAAAGAGGTTTCTACACTAGACAGACGGCTATTGTAAATACAGAGTGGTTTCTACACTAGACAGATGGCTACTGTAAATACAGAGTGGTTTCTACACCAGACAGACTGCCACTGTAATTACAGAGTGGTTTCTACACCAGACAGGCGGCTACTGTAATGACAGAGTGGTTTCTACACCAGACAGACGGCTACTGTAATTACAGAGTGGTTTCTACACCAGACAGACTGCTACTGTAATTAGAGAGTGGTTTCTACACCAGACAGACTGCTACTGTAATTCAAGAGTGGTTTCTACACCAGACAGACAGCTACTGTAATTACAGAGTGGTTTCTACACCAGACAGACAGCTACTGTAATTAGAGAGTGGTTTCTACACCAGACAGACGGCTACTGTAATGACAGAGTGGTTTCTACACCAGACAGACGGCTACTGTAATTACAGATTGGTTTCTACACCAGACAGACGGCTACTGTAATGACAGAGTGGTTTCTACACAGACAGACTGCTACTGTAATTAGAGAGTGGTTTCTAGACCAGACAGACTGCTACTGTAATTACAGAGTGGTTTCTACACCAGACAGAAGGCTACTGTAATTACAAAGAGGTTTCTACACTAGACAGACGGCTACTGTAATGACAGAGTGGTTTCTACACCAGACAGACGGCTACTGTAATTACAGAGTGGTTTCTACACCAGACAGAAGGCTACTGTAATTACAAAGAGGTTTCTACACTAGACAGACGGCTACTGTAATGTCAGAGTGGTTTCTACACCAGGCAGACTGCTACTGTAATGACAGAGTGGTTTCTACACCAGACAGACGGCTACTGTAATTACAGAGTGGTTTCTACACCAGACAGACTGCTACTGTAATTACAGAGTGGTTTCTACACCAGACAGACGGCTACTGTAAATACAGAGTGGTTTCTACACTAGACAGACGGCTACTGTAATTACAGAGTGGTTTCTACACTAGACAGACGGCTACTGTAATTACAGAGTGGTTTCTACACCAGACAGACTGCTACTGTAATTACAGAGGGGTTTCTACACCAGACAGACGGCTACTGTAAATACAGAGTGGTTTCTACACTAGACAGACGGCTACTGTAATTACAGATTGGTTTCTACACCAGACAGACATCTACTGTAATGACAGAGTGGTTTCTACACAGACAGACTGCTACTGTAATTACAGAGTGGTTTCTACACCAGACAGACGGCTACTGTAATTACAGAGATGTTTCTACACCAGACAGACAACCTCCCAAGGCCCTGAACCAACTCCACACGGACATACTAAAACAGAGACCTGTTCTCCAAGGACTCTGGTTGAGTTATACTCTCTCTGTGAACGTCATAAGGGTCAGTCATTTTTTTCCATGTCAATCTATATTTGTCAGTGAAAGGTAGTAATGATGCGTTGGATTCGTCAATTTAGTGAGGAGCCACAGGATGTGTTTCCATGGAGACTCGTGGATGGTACTAGGGACCGCTTGTATTTTTCCAGGGCGGAGATGATGTCAGAACCGGAGTAACTGCCAGGCAGCGTTCAGCAAAGTATTATCCTGTTCGTTTCTCTCTCTAGGACTGACCTGACCTCTGACCTGCAGGATCTGACCTGCTCTGACCTGACCTCTGACCTGCAGGATCTGACCTGACCTCTGACCTGCAGGATCTGACCTGATCTCTGACCTGCAGGATCTGACCTGCTCTGACCTGACATCTGACCTGCAGGATCTGACCTGATCTCTGACCTGCAGGATCTGACCTGCTCTGACCTGACCTCTGACCTGCAAGATCTGACCTGATCTCTGACCTGCAGGATCTGACCTGCTCTGACCTGACCTCTGACCTGCAGGTTCTGACCTGACCTCTGACCTGCAGGATCTGACCTGATCTCTGACCTGCAGGATCTGACCTGCTCTGACCTGACCTCTGACCTGCAGGTTCTGACCTGACCTCTGACCTGCAGGATCTGACCTGATCTCTGACCTGCAGGATCTGACCTGCTCTGACCTGACCTCTGACCTGCAGGATCTGACCTGACCTCTGACCTGCAAGATCTGACCTGATCTCTGACCTGCAGGATCTGACCTGACCTCTGACCTGCAGGATCTGACCTGATCTCTGACCTGCAGAGGTTGAATGGTATTTGAACTGGATTTACCTCACCAGGCACCAGAATGATAGAAACAAGATGGATGACTACTCAATCTGAACTATCAATGAAGCTTGGGGCTAGGACATGGTCAATGAAGCTGGAGGCTAGGACATGGTCAATGAAGCTGGAGGCTAGGACATGGTCAATTAAGCTGGGGGCTAGGACATGGTCAATGAAGCTTGGGGCTAGGACATGGTCAATGAAGCTGGGGGCTAGGACATGGTCAATGAAGCTTGGGGCTAGGACATGGTCAATGAAGCTGGAGGCTAGGACATGGTCAATGAAGCTGGAGGCTAGGACATGGTCAATGAAGCTGGAGGCTAGGACATGGTCAATGAAGCTGGGGGCTAGGACATGGTCAATGAAGCTGGGGGCTAGGACATGGTCAATGAAGCTGGAGGCTAGGACATGGTCAATTAAGCTGGGGGCTAGGACATGGTCAATGAAGCTTGGGGCTAGGACATGGTCAATGAAGCAGGGGGCTAGGACATGGTCAATGAAGCTGGGGGCTAGGACATGGTCAATGAAGCTGGGGGCTAGGACATGGTCAATGAAGCTTGGGGCTAGGACATGGTCAATGAAGCTGGGGGCAAGGACATGGTCAATGAAGCTGGGGGCTAGGACATGGTCAATGAAGCTGGGGGCTAGGACATGGTCAATGAAGCTGGGGGCTAGGACATGGTCAATGAAGCAGGGGGTTAGGACATGGGCAATGAAGCTGGGGGCTAGGACATGGTCAATGAAGCTGGGGGCTAGGACATGGTCAATGAAGCTGGGGGCTAGGACATGGTCAATGAAGCTGGAGGTTAGGTCATGGTCAATGAAGCTGGAGGCTAGGACATGGGCAATGAAGCTGGAGGCTAGGATATGGTATGAGCTCCCTGAAGCAGTCGTGGAGTTTTGCTGAAAGGAAGAAGAATGACTGTAGCAGGGAAGGTCTTGTCTTGTTCTACTAAACTGACTGACTACTTCTCAACTATTCTACTGGTCTATTCAACTCTTAAAGGAAACCCCACTCTTAGTGGCTCACCAGGTTTGCTGATAGAAACACGTATTGAAGCAGGAAAGGTTTTGATCTAGGGTCTAGACCCACTCTCTACCTGGACTAGTCACCTCCCGCTCTGTGTTGGTCTGCTCTGCTTTTCAATAAACTCATCTGGGATCCAACTTAGGGATCCCAATCCATCCACTGCTTTAACCAAGTTTTTTTCCCCTCCCTTCGATGTTAAGACAACATGTCACATCACCACTGGTACTCTCCAGTAATACTATTTTACATCTCTTGGATGTTAAGACAACATGTCACATCACCACTGGTACTCTCCAGTAATGCTCTTTTACATCTCTTGGATGTTAAGACAACATGTCACATCACCACTGGTACTCTCCAGTAATGCTCTTTTACATCTCTTGGATGTTAAGACAACATGTCACATCACCACTGGTACTCTCCAGTAATGCTATGTTACATCTCTTGGATGTTAAGACAACATGTCACATCACCACTGGTACACTCCAGTAATGCTCTTTTACATCTCTTGGATGTTAAGACAACATGTCACATCACCACTGGTACACTCCAGTAATGCTCTTTTACATCTCTTGGATGTTAAGACAACATGTCACATCACCACTGGTACTCTCCAGTAATGCTATTTTACATCTCTTGGATGTTAAGACAACATGTCACATCACCACTGGTACTCTCCAGTAATGCTCTTTTACATCTCTTGCAACTGTATCACATTGCTCTGTTTTTCTCCTTCGGCTCATCTTGAAAACCTCGCTGAAAGCTTTATCATAGCTTTGACTGGAGAGGTGTTGGTGGCATCGCAATTACTCCTGTGCAGCTTCAATTAGAAATGATTAAGCAGATCATAGCAAAACAGTGTTTACGCTCCGATTCCCCGGCTCCTGCATTATAATCTCCCAATTATCGGGGAAAGGTTCGGCGAAGAAAAGCAGCTGGGGTGTCGGTTGGGGGCGGGAACAGACGAGAGACGACGCCCGCTTCGCTTTTCAAACGTTTCAGATGTCAACATCAGCAGAAAAAGGACTGTGATCGTGACAGGAAGGGGAGGGGTGAAAGTAGCTGTTGCGAGAGAGTGAATAACATCTTGTGATGTGAGTGATGGAGTCATGATGTCAGGGAGAAGAAGGATTATCAGAACAGTTACACTGAGATGTATTCCCACTAGAGAGGAAGACGAGAGGAAGACGAGAGAAAGACGAGAGGAAGACGGGAGGAAGGCGGGAGGAAGATGGGAGGAAGACGGGAGGATGACGAGAGGAAGACGAGAGATATGGGAACCGTGGTTAAATTGGTGTAGTGTCTGTATGCCATCTTTGACACCTTCCCCTTTTGAAGACCCTCTCCAGTGGTCAGGGCTTCCTTTCCCAGTGGCGATATAACTCTATTATTACATTTTACATTTTACATTTAAGTCATTTAGCAGACGCTCTTATCCAGAGCGACTTACAAATTGGTGCATTCACCTTATGATATCCAGTGGAACAACCACTTTACAATAGTGCATCTAAATCTTTTAAGGGGGGGGGGGGGGGGTTAGAAGGATTACTTTATCCTATCCTAGGTATTCCTTAAAGAGGTGGGGTTTCAGGTGTCTCCGGAAGGTGGTGATTGACTCCGCTGACCTGGCGTCGTGAGGGAGTTTGTTCCACCATTGGGGTGCCAGAGCAGCGAACAGTTTTGACTGGGCTGAGCGGGAACTGTACTTCCTCAGAGGTAGGGAGGCGAGCAGGCCAGAGGTGGATGAACGCAGTGCCCTTGTTTGGGTGTAGGGCCTGATCAGAGCCTGAAGGTACGGAGGTGCCGTTCCCCTCACAGCTCCGTAGGCAAGCACCATGGTCTTGTAGCGGATGCGAGCTTCAACTGGAAGCCAGTGGAGAGAGCGGAGGAGCGGGGTGACGTGAGAGAACTTGGGAAGGTTGAACACCAGACGGGCTGCGGCGTTCTGGATGAGTTGTAGGGGTTTAATGGCACAGGCAGGGAGCCCAGCCAACAGCGAGTTGCAGTAATCCAGACGGGAGATGACAAGTGCCTGGATTAGGACCTGCGCCGCTTCCTGTGTGAGGCAGGGTCGTACTCTGCGAATGTTGTAGAGCATGAACCTACAGGAACGGGCCACCGCCTTGATGTTAGTTGAGAACGACAGGGTGTTGTCCAGGATCACGCCAAGGTTCTTAGCGCTCTGGGAGGAGGACACAATGGAGTTGTCAACCGTGATGGCGAGATCATGGAACGGGCAGTCCTTCCCCGGGAGGAAGAGCAGCTCCGTCTTGCCGAGGTTCAGCTTGAGGTGGTGATCCGTCATCCACACTGATATGTCTGCTAGACATGCAGAGATGCGATTCGCCACCTGGTTATCAGAAGGGGGAAAGGAGAAGATTAATTGTGTGTCGTCTGCATAGCAATGATAGGAGAGACCATGTGAGGATATGACAGAGCCAAGTGACTTGGTGTATGGCAAGAATAGGAGAGGGCCTAGAACAGAGCCCTGGGGGACACCAGTGGTGAGAGCACGTGGTGCGGAGACAGATTCCCGCCACGCCACCTGGTAGGAGCGACCTGTCAGGTAGGACGCAATCCAAGCGTGGGCCGCGCCGGAGATGCCCAACTCGGAGAGGGTGGAGAGGAGGATCTGATGGTTCACAGTATCAAAGGCAGCCGATAGGTCTAGAAGGATGAGAGCAGAGGAGAGAGAGTTAGCTTTAGCAGTGCGGAGCGCCTCCGTGACACAGAGAAGAGCAGTCTCAGTTGAATGACTAGTCTTGAAACCTGACTGATTTGGATCAAGAAGGTCATTCTGAGAGAGATAGCAGGAGAGCTGGCCAAGGACGGCACGTTCAAGAGTTTTGGAGAGAAAAGAAAGAAGGGATACTGGTCTGTAGTTGTTGACATCGGAGGGATCGAGTGTAGGTTTTTTCAGAAGGGGTGCAACTCTCGCTCTCTTGAAGACGGAAGGGACGTAGCCAGCGGTCAAGGATGAGTTGATGAGCGAGGTGAGGTAAGGGAGAAGGTCTCCGGAAATGGTCTGGAGAAGAGAGGAGGGGATAGGGTCAAGCGGGCAGGTTGTTGGGCGGCCGGCCGTCACAAGACGCGAGATTTCATCTGGAGAGAGAGGGGAGAAAGAGGTCAAAGCACAGGGTAGGGCAGTGTGAGCAGAACCAGCGGTGTCGTTTGACTTAGCAAACGAGGATCGGATGTCGTCGACCTTCTTTTCAAAATGGTTGACGAAGTCATCTGCAGAGAGGGAGGAGGGGGGGGGAGGGGGAGGAGGATTCAGGAGGGAGGAGAAGGTGGCAAAGAGCTTCCTAGGGTTAGAGGCAGATGCTTGGAATTTAGAGTGGTAGGAAGTGGCTTTAGCAGCAGAGACAGAAGAGGAAAATGTAGAGAGGAGGGAGTGAAAGGATGCCAGGTCCGCAGGGAGGCGAGTTCTCCTCCATTTCCGCTCGGCTGCCCTGAGCCCTGTTCTGTGAGTTCGCAATGAGTTGTCGAGCCACGGAGCAGGAGGGGAGGACCGAGCCGGCCTGGAGGATAGGGGACATAGAGAGTCAAAGGATGCAGAAAGGGAGAAGAGGAGGGTTGAGGAGGCAGAATCAGGAGATAGGTTGGAGAAGGTTTGAGCAGAGGGAAGAGATGATAGGATGGAAGAGGAGAGAGTAGCGGGGGAGAGAGAGCGAAGGTTGGGACGGCGCGATACCATCCGAGTAGGGGCAGAGTGGGAAGTGTTGGATGAGAGCGAGAGGGAAAAGGATACAAGGTAGTGGTCGGAGACTTGGAGGGGAGTTGCAATGAGATTAGTGGAAGAACAGCATCTAGTAAAGATGAGGTCAAGCGTATTGCCTGCCTTGTGAGTAGGGGGGGAAGGTGAGAGGGTGAGGTCAAAAGAGGAGAGGAGTGGAAAGAAGGAGGCAGAGAGGAATGGGTCAAAGGTAGACGTGGGGAGGTTAAAGTCACCCAGAACTGTGAGAGGTGAGCCATCCTCAGGAAAGGAACTTATCAAGGCGTCAAGCTCATTGATGAACTCTCCAAGGGAACCTGGAGGGCGATAAATGATAAGGATGTTAAGCTTGAAAGGGCTGGTAACTGTGACAGCATGGAATTCAAAGGAGGCGATAGACAGATGGGTCAGGGGAGAAAGAGAGAATGTCCACTTGGGAGAGATGAGGATCCCAGTGCCACCACCCCGCTGACCAGAAGCTCTCGGGGTGTGCGAGAACACGTGGGCAGACGAGGAGAGAGCAGTAGGAGTAGCAGTGTTATCTGTGGTAATCCATGTTTCCGTCAGTGCCAAGAAGTCGAGGGACTGGAGGGAAGCATAGGCTGGGATGAACTCTGCCTTGTTGGCCGCAGATCGGCAGTTCCAGAGGCTGCCGGAGACCTGGAACTCCACGTGGGTCGTGCGCGCTGGGACCACCAGGTTAGAGTGGCAGCGGCCACGCGGTGTGAAGTGTTTGTATGGTCTGTGCAGAGAGGAGAGAACAGGGATAGACAGACACATAGTTGACAGGCTACAGAAGAGGCTACGCTAATGCAAAGGAGATTGGAATGACAAGTGGACTACACGTCTCGAATGTTCAGAGCGTTAAGCTTACGTTGCAAAAATCTTATTGACTAAAATGATTAAAATGATACAGTACTGCTGGCTGGTGAAGTAGGCTAGCTAGCAGTGGCTGCGTTGTTGACTTTGTTTGAAAGTGTTGCTGGCTAGGTAGCCTCGATGACTGGCTAGATAATTACTCTGAACTACACAATTATCTTAGATACAAAGACAGCAAAGACAACTATGTAGCTAGCTAACACTACACTAATCAAATCGTTCCGTTGTAATGTTTCGGTAGAAGTTGGCTAGCTGGCTAGCTAGCAGTGTTGACAACGTTAGGACGACGAAAATAGCTGGCTAGCTGACTTTGTTTGAAAGTGGAGCTGGCTAGGTAACCTCGATAACTGGCTAGATAATTACTCTAAACTACACAATTATCTTAGATACAAAGACAGCAAAGACAACTATGTACCTAGCTAACACTACACTAATCAAATCGTTCCGTTGTAATGTTTCGGTAGAAGTTGGCTAGCTGGCTAGCTAGCAGTGTTGACAACGTTAGAAGGACGAAAATAGCTGGCTAGCTAACCTCGATAATTACTCTAAACTACACAATTATCTTTGATACAAAGACGGCTATGTAGCTAGCTAAGAAAAAAGTGCTAAGATTACATTACGATGATCATATACATGGTTATTTTTACCAGACAACTTTTTAAGAGCGTTTCCCAAACAAGCACGTGGCGGAGAGAAAGTTTCTCAAAGTGTGTCGTTATAAAACCACGTGTCCATAGTGATAGGATCAACAAGATGAAGAAAAAAAACACAGCTGTTCTCGGATCAGTTTTCTACATTCAAATCGTACCTAAGACATTAGAATGTTGTCCACAATACTGACGAGGGATCAGTTCCTGGAGAGGTATTATCACCTATGGCTGCTGAGGTGGCTTATTGTGCTTATCCGTTACTAATGCACTACGTGGTAGACTGGACACTCCATTGCGTACATGTTTCCGCACATCATTGAAACACATTGAGGCAGAATTTACAGACAGAAGCCTAGTCGCAAAATAAAACTCAACTGATCGGGTTTTTCATTTTGAAGCATCATTGTATCATTCACTTGTTTTGTTACAATTGCAAAATACTTTGGAAATGTTGTATTTGGGGTCAACTTCCTTCTGAAGTCACAGTCAGACAGATAACCTGAAGATGTTAAGCGGAGGTCTTCTGGGAATAAAGTGACGTGGGAACGGCAAAAAAAAAAGCCTCTAAAGACCCTCTACGAGGGGTTTGGATCACTCGTAGATGTCTTCCTCCCGTCTTCCTCTCGTCTTCCTCCCGTCTTCCTCTCGTCTTCCTCCCGTCTTCCTCTCGTCTTCCTCTCGTCTTCCTCCCGTCTTCCTCTCGTCTTCCTCCCGTCTTCCTCTCGTCTTCCTCTCGTCTTCCTCCCGTCTTCCTCTCGTCTTCCTCCCGTCTTCCTCTCGTCTTCCTCCCTAGTGGGAATACATCTCAGTGTAACTGGTCTGATAATGTTACGAACAAAGGCTCTGGGAAACTTTGGTTGCTAAAAATACATTTTGTAAGAAGTTTCCAAACAATGATATTAACGATACGAAGGCTCTGGAGAAACAAGGCTCAGCTTTAAAACGCACCCCTGCGCTGTATGTCCTCTCCTTGATCCTGTAGAATTAGCCACTGTGGACGTTTAGGAGGAGAGAGAACATGGTGATTGAGTTACACTGTGGACGTTTTGTGACCCATTTACTTGCAATTTACTCCCGTTTCATCCCATCGACACGTCCAACTCATATGAAGTCTTCATGTCATCCAGCCATCAGCCACGGGATTGAGCCATTATGATGTGAGATTTAGAAGCTTCGACCCAGATCTTTATCCCTTTATTCATGAATGTGCTATAATACGGTAGACCTGATCAGCCCTGTATATTGTTGGACAACCCATGAAGCTAGATGAAGACCCAAATTCAAATGAATGATTCATTATCCCTTCGTTCCTGGATGTTCCTTCCAGCCCTCTATATCGTGTCTATGTGATCCTCTACGTCACCTGGGTTTACCAGACAGACAGGAACTTTCATTTCTCATTCCAGTCAGGCACAGCAAAGTAGCGTTCACAGTGTAAATTAGCCACGTCATTAACATGTGTTTTCCAATGAAGATTTAAATTCACCGACATAATTCAGCACACACACACACACACACACACACACACGCGACCACACACACACACACACACACACACGCGTCCACACACACACATACTCACACGCGACCACAGATACACTCACACGCGACCACACACACATACACACACACACACACTCATACGCGACCACACACACACACTCACACACGACCACACATACACGCGACCACACACACACACTCACACACGACCACACATACATGCGACCACACACACACACACACACACACACACACACACACACACACACACACACAATGCTTCCCCATGGCAATAGGCTGCCCATATGTCCCTATCCACATCAGGGACCTGCCTAGAGTTTTATATACCAGCAGATCTGATTATCTAATATGGAAAGACAGACTGCCATCTCTCTGGAGAAGGTTGAAGTCTAGGCTGATTTGACAGACTGACATCTCTCTGGAGAAGGTTTAGGTCTGGGCTGATTTGACAGACTGCCATCTCTCTGGAGAAGGTTTAGGTCTAGGCTGATTTGACAGACTGACATCTCTCTGGAGAAGGTTTAGGTCTAGGCTGATTTGACAGACTGCCATCTCTCTGGAGAAGGTTTAGGTCTAGGCTGATTTGACAGACTGACATCTCTCTGGAGAAGGTTTAGGTCTAGGCTGATTTGACAGACTGACATCTCTCTGGAGAAGGTTTAGGTCTAGGCTGATTTGACAGACTGCCATCTCTCTGGAGAAGGTTTAGGTCTAGGCTGATTTGACAGACTGCCATCTCTCTGGAGAAGGTTTAGGTCTAGGCTGATTTGACAGACTGCCATCTCTCTGGAGAAGGTTTAGGTCTAGGCTGATTTGATAGACTGCCATCTCTCTGGAGAAGGTTTAGGTCTAGGCTGATTTGACAGACTGCCATCTCTCTGGAGAAGGTTTAGGTCTAGGCTGATTTGACAGACTGCCATCTCTCTGGAGAAGGTTTAGGTCTAGGCTGATTTGACAGACTGCAATCTCTCTGGAGAAGGTTTAGGTCTGGGCTGATTTGACAGACTGCCATCTCTCTGGAGAAGGTTTAGGTCTAGGCTGATTTGACAGACTGCCGTCTCTCTGGAGAAGGTTTAGGTCTAGGCTGATTTGACAGACTGCCATCTCTCTGGAGAAGGTTTTGGTCTAGGCTGATTTGACAGACTGCCATCTCTCTGGAGAAGGTTTAGGTCTAGGCTGATTTGACAGACTGCCATCTCTCTGGAGAAGGTTTAGGTCTAGGCTGATTTGACAGACTGCCATCTCTCTGGAGAAGCTTCGGTCTAGGCTGATTTGACAGACTGCCATCTCCCTGGAGAAGGTTTAGGTCTACTGCCATCTCTCTGGAGAAGGTTTAGTTCTACTGCCATCTCTCTGGAGAAGGTTCAGGTCTAGGCTGATTTGACAGACTGCCATCTCTCTGGAGAAGGTTTAGGTCTACTGCCATCTCTCTGGAGAAGGTTTAGGTCTAGGCTGATGTGACAGACTGCCATCTCTCTGGAGAAGGTTTAGGTCTAGGCTGATTTGACAGACTGCCATCTCTCTGGAGAAGGTTTAGGTCTAGGCTGATTTGACAGACTGCCATCTCTCTGGAGAAGGTTTAGGTCTAGGCTGATTTGACAGACTGCCATCTCTCTGGAGAAGGTTTAGGTCTAGGCTGATTTGACAGACTGCCATCTCTCTGGAGAAGGTTTAGGTCTAGGCTGATGTGACAGACTGCCATCTCTCTGGAGAAGGTTTAGGTCTAGGCTGATTTGACAGACTGCCATCTCTCTGGAGAAGGTTTAGGTCTAGGCTGATTTGACAGACTGACATCTCTCTGGAGAAGGTTTAGGTCTAGGCTGATTTGACAGACTGCCATCTCTCTGGAGAAGGTTTAGGTCTAGGCTGATTTGACAGACTGCCATCTCTCTGGAGAAGGTTTAGGTCTCGGCTGATTTGTTTTGAGTCCCAGACATCGCTTAGATATTACAAAGTGGGCAGCGTTAACAGTCTAAATGAGACACATTTGTTTTTGCCAATGAAGATTTAAAATCACTTACATAATTCACTTCAGAAAAAAGTACAAAATAAAAAAAAGTGAATCTTTTGAAACCAATCACTGTATTGTTCTGCCCATCTGGTTCCACCACTCACTTGGTAATTGCTTTTACAATTGTATTACTTTTAAAGCTGTAGTTTATCTCAACAGTGTGAATATCATATCAACCCCGGAAAAGACAAAGATTGAATTTCCCTAGTGGTTTCACGGGCTGAGCAACGACGGTGGAGTCACGATATCTTCTACTTATTGGCGTTCACTTCCTTTAACCGTGCTGTACTGCTGCTGTTTTCTGATCAGTTTCCTGTCGTTTCAATGTCAATTAATCAGAGTGGTGTAACGGAGTAGTAGAGGGCACCAAGACTATGATACAGACATAGAGCTATGATCTCTGGGCCCTGAAAGACTATGATACAGACATAGAGCTATGATCTCTGGGCCCTGAAAGACTATGATACAGACATAGAGCTATGATCTCTGGGCCCTGAAAGACTATGATACAGACATAGAGCTATGATCTCTGGGCCCTGAAAGACTATGATACAGACATAGAGCTATGATCTCTGGGCCCTGAAAGACTATGATACAGACATAGAGCTATGATCTCTGGGCCCTGAAAGACTATGATACAGACATAGAGCTATGATCTCTGGGCCCTGAAAGACTATGATACAGACATAGAGCTATGGTCTCTGGGCACTGAAAGACTATGATGCAGACATAGAGCTATGATCTCTGGGCACTGAAAGACTATGATACAGACACAGAGCTATGGTATTTGGGCCCTGAAAGACTATGATACAGACATAGAGCTATGATCTCTGGGCCCTGAAAGACTATGATACAGACACAGAGCTATGCTCTCTGGGCAAAGAAAGACTATGATACAGACATAGAGCTACGATCTCTGGGCCCTGAAAGACTCTGGGCCCTGAAAGACCCATATCAACATATCCAGTGGTTTAATCCTCCAATATCAACATATCCAGTGGTTTAATCCTCCAATATTAACATATCCAGTGGTTTAATCCTCCCATATTAACATATCCAGTGGTTTAATCCTCCCATATTAACATATCCAGTGGTTTAATCCTCCCATATTAACATATCCAGTGGTTTACTGTGCTCCTCCCATATCAACATATCCAGTGGTTTACTGTGCTCCTCCCATATCAACATATCCAGTGGTTTACTCTGCTCCTCCAATATCAACATATCCAGTGGTTTACTGTGCTCCTCCCATATCAACATATCCAGTGGTTTACTGGGCTCCTCCCATATCAACATATCCAGTGGTTTACTCTGCTCCTCCCATATCAACATATCCAGTGGTTTAATCCTCCCATATCAACATATCCAGTGGTTTACTCTGCTTCTCCCATATCAACATATCCAGTGGTTTACTCTGCTCCTCCCATATCAACATATCCAGTGGTTTAATCCTCCCATATCAACATATCCAGAGGTTTACTGGGCTCCTCCCATATCAACATATCCAGTGGTTTACTCTGCTCCTCCCAAATCAACATATCCAGTGGTTTAATCCTCCCATATCAACATATCCAGTGGTTTACTCTGCTCCTCCCATATCAACATATCCAGTGGTTTACTCTGCTCCTCCCATATCAACATATCCAGTGGTTTAATCCTCCCATATTAACATATCCAGTGGTTTACTGTGCTCCTCCATATCAACATATCCAGTGGTTTACTGTGCTCCTCCATATCAACATATCCAGTGGTTTACTCTGCTCCTCCCATATCAACATATCCAGTGGTTTACTCTGCTCCTCCCATATCAACATATCCAGTGGTTTACTCTGCTCCTCCCATATCAACATATCCAGTGGTTTACTGGGCTCCTCCCATATCAACATATCCAGTGGTTTACTGTGCTCCTCCCATATCAACATATCCAGTGGTTTACTCTGCTCCTCCCATATCAACATATCCAGTGGTTTAATCCTCCCATATTAACATATCCAGTGGTTTACTGTGCTCCTCCATATCAACATATCCAGTGGTTTACTGTGCTCCTCCCATATCAACATATCCAGTGGTTTACTCTGCTCCTCCCATATCAACATATCCAGTGGTTTACTCTGCTCCTCCCATATCAACATATCCAGTGGTTTACTGTGCTCCTCCCATATCAACATATCCAGTGGTTTACTGTGCTCCTCCATATCAACATATCCAGTGGTTTACTCTGCTCCTCCCATATCAACATATCCAGTGGTTTACTGTGCTCCTCCCATATCAACATATCCAGTGGTTTACTGTGCTCCTCCCATATCTACATATCCAGTGGTTTACTGTGCTCCTCCCATATCAACATATCCAGTGGTTTACTGGGCTCCTCCCATATCAACATATCCAGTGGTTTACTCTGCTCCTCCCATATCAACATATCCAGTGGTTTACTGTGCTCCCTCCATATCAACATATCCAGTGGTTTACTCTGCTCCTCCCATATCAACATATCCAGTGGTTTACTGTGCTCCTCCCATATCAACATATCCAGTGGTTTACTGTGCTCCTCCCATATCAACATATCCAGTGGTTTACTGTGCTCCTCCATATCAACATATCCAGTGGTTTAATCCTCCCATATCAACATATCCAGTGGTTTACTGTGCTCCTCCCATATCAACATATCCAGTGGTTTACTGTGCTCCTCCCATATCAACATATCCAGTGGTTTACTCTGCTCCTCCCATATCAACATATCCAGTGGTTTACTGTGCTCCTCCCATATCAACATATCCAGTGGTTTAATCCTCCCATATCAACATATCCAGTGGTTTACTGTGCTCCTCCCATATCAACATATCCAGTGGTTTACTCTGCTCCTCCCATATCAACATATCCAGTGGTTTAATCCTCCCATATCAACATATCCAGTGGTTTACTCCTCCCATATCAACATATCCAGTGTTGTCAAGCCTACAGGAGGCAGAGGGGAGAGACAGGTCCTGTGTTGTCAAGCCTACAGGAGGCAGAGGGCAGAGACATCTCCTGTGTTGTCAAGCCTACAGGAGGCAGAGGGCAGAGACATCTCCTGTGTTGTCAAGCCTACAGGAGGCAGAGGGCAGAGACATCTCCTGTGTTGTCAAGCCTACAGGAGGCAGAGGGCAGAGACATCTCCTGTGTTGTCAAGCCTACAGGAGGCAGAGGGGAGAGACATCTCCTGTGTTGTCAAGCCTACAGGAGGCAGAGGGGAGAGACATCTCCTGTGTTGTCAAACCTACAGGAGGTAGAGTGGAGAGACATCTCCTGTGTTGTCAAGCCTACAGGAGGCAGAGGGGAGAGACATCTCCTGTGTTGTCAAGCCTACAGGAGGTAGAGGGGAGAGACATCTCCTGTGTTGTCAAGCCTACAGGAGGCAGAGGGGAGAGACTCTGATGAGTGATAATGATTATGCTGCAAACCAAACAATTTAATATAATACAATTTTCGAGAGTTTGGAGCGGTTTTGAATATTTCTTCTGTCTTTGTTTTATCTATAACTCACATTGAATTCCCCACCTTCCCAAATTGTTTTCTTTAGAATAAATTATATAATTGTTTATTGCAAGAAGAGAATGTGCCCTTTTTTTATTTGAATTAATTCAATATATTAATGTATATACATATGACATGACTTATAAAGAGAGGCAGATGATTTCCGTGTAAGCAACGTTGTTTTCCCCTGTAACAGATCCTGTAGGGGGCTGATGTCAACAGAGTTGGTTTCTTTTTATATTTCTATATCGTCTTTCAGTTTTCCTTTTCCTAGAGCTTGTGAAACACACAGCGGTAGAGAGCAGGAACACCTGTCAGTAGAGTCCTCAAAGCCTCAGCAGCAACTAGTCGAGACAGGACCGGCCCTAGCCTTCTGAGGGCCCATCTTCCCCACACCTCGCAGGCAAAACATGTGGTGCCCCTCTTGGTCGGGGCCCCCCTACCTGCCTCGGTGGCCCTAAGCATCTGCTTATGTCTTTTACTGGACGGGCACTGAGCACCAAACAGACCAGACGTGCAGGACAGAGGTTTTGCTGGTGACCGAAGGGTTTTTTGGGGGGGGGAAACAAAGAAGTGTACAAAACATGGACTGAAACAGAAACTGTCAAGAGAAAAAAATGGAAAGTGGAAACAACCTTTAAAGAAAAAACAAAAAGAGTATAAAGTTTAAGAACAAACAACTTTTTTTTGTACAGAGATATATTTTTATGGAAATACATTTGTAATATAAAAAGACGAGAAATGGATTGACATATCTGTATATGTTATTATAATTTGTTTCAATATTGTAGTATAAATGCTAGTGGGAATATAAAAATAAATCTATCTATATATATACAAAGAAGAAATTAGAAACAAAGATTTTTTTGGGAAAATGTAAAAAATATTGTACATACATGTTTCCATACATACTATCCACATGAGACCCACCGTGGCTTGTCTGCAGAACTTGGATTTTTCCTGTCTATATAAAATTCATTGATTTGTGTCTAAGATCATTCTACTTTCTTGAACTGGAAACTTATTTTGAAGTTTTTTTGGAATAAAAAATAAATAAAAATGAATTGTTCATTTACGTTGTGATATATTGCACTGTGAAGATACCCAATGGTCACAGAACTAACGGATTAGTGGATTGAGTTGTAGACAAATGTACACATGGAGTCAACGTCCACAGTATTTACGATCTCCGCAAACTTCCCAGAACATTGCCTTTTAATAAAAAGTGTCGACAGTGAAATGTGTTTATCGACAACGCGGTTTTGATTGAATTCCAGCCTCTGTCGTCCGTCTGACTGAGCACAGCAGTCCACGGCTGTTCATTTGGGTAGACTGTATTGCAGAATGAAGACACAAAGTATCATAGAAGGTTATGACTTTATGATTTATGTTGCTTATTGAATACAGAAGAACAATAAAGTGGTAAAATATTCTCTATTATATTGTTGTGAGGAACACATTTGTTCATGTCTGTGTACGGTATTGCAGTATGAAGATACAAATCATCTGTATTGAATATTTATTCAATTTATACAAAATGTATTCAATTTATACAGCAATAACATGCAGCAGTAGACTTGTATTATTCTGTCGTGACGAACCCGGCCTCGTCAACCAGAGGAACCCGGCCTCGTCAACCAGAGGAACCCGGCCTCGTCAACCAGAGGAACCCGGCATCGTCAACCAGAGGAACCCGGTCTCATCAACCAGAGGAACCCGGCCTCATCCACCAGAGGAACCCGGCCTCGTCAACCAGAGGAACCCGGCCTCGTCAACCAGAGGAACCCGGCCTCGTCAACCAGAGGAACCCGGTCTCGTCAACCAGAGGAACCCGGTCTCGTTAACCAGAGGAACCCGGTCTCGTTAACCAGAGGAACCCGGTCTCGTTAACCAGAGGAACCCGGTCTCGTCAACCAGAGGAACCCAGTCTCGTCAACCAGAGGAACCCGGCCTCGTCAACCAAGAGGAACCCGGCCTCGTCAACCAGAAGAACCCGGACTCATTAACCAGAGGAACCCGGCCTCATTAACCAGAGAAACCCGGCCTCATTAACCAGAGAAACCCGGCCTTCTTCAACCAGAGAAACCCGGTCTCATCAACCAGTGAAACCCGTCCTCTTCAACCAGAGAAACCTGGCCTCATTAACCAGAGGAACAAGGCCTCTTCAACCAGAGGAACCCAGCCTCTTCAACCACACTGCCAATGTGTTTGTTATTTTACTTTTCCCAGCTTCATTATATAGTACAAAGAAACAGCAATGTTTTCTATAAAATGCGGGGAAGTGAATGTTGTGGTGGATTATATTTATATTTTTTCCTACATTCTTTTATTTATTTGTTCTCCATTCCACCACTGATCATAGGCTTCGTCCCAAACAGAACTCTATTCCCTATATAGTGCACTACTTTAGACCAGAGCCCAATGGACCCTGTTCCCTATATAGTGCACTACTGTTACCTGCACTAAGCAGGAAAAAGGGTGCCATTTGGGAAACAATCCTTGTCTACGCCTCCGTTGCCTGTTCATTGTTAGAGTGAGACTCCCTGTCGGTTGAACTCCGATAACAACAGCAACTTTCGTGTTTAGCGGCTTATATAATCCATTGTGGAGAGGGTTATGTGTGTGGCATGCATAGAATACATAAATAGAGGTAAAATACAAAGCGTCTAGATTTTCCAGGGTGCCGTGGGTGTCCCACGCAGACCAACCAATCACAGCAGACTGGGGTGTAGAGGTAACAGAGAGGTACTGCTGGGGTGTAGCGGTCACAGAGAGGTACTGCTGGGCTGTATAGGTAACAGAGAGGTACTGCTGGGGTGTATAGGTAACAGATAGGTACTGCTGGGGTGTAGAGGTCACAGAGAGGTACTGCTGGGGTGTAGAGGTAACAGAGAGGTACTGCTGGGGTGTAGAGGTCACAGAGAGGTACTGCTTGCTTGCTGAGTTTAGTGTCTCTATTTACAAAGTTTGAAATGTTATTTTTTGGTTCTTGGTGGAGATTTGGCCTGACTGAAGATGGTGGAGGTATGGCTTGACTGAAGATGGTGGAGGTATGGCCTGACTGAAGATGATGGAGGTATGGCCTGACTGAAGATGGTGGAGGTATGGCCTGACTGAAGATGATGGAGGTATGGCCTGATGGAAGATGGTGGAGGTATGGCCTGACTGAAAATGGTGGAGGTATGGCCTGACTGACGATCGTGGAGGTATGGCCTGACTGAAGATGATGGAGGTATGGCCTGACTGAATATGATGGAGGTATGGCCTGACTGAATATGATGGAGGTATGGCCTACCTGAAGATGGTGGAGGTATGGCCTGACTGAAGATGGTGGAGGTATGGCCTGACTGAAGATGATGCAGGTAAGGCCTGACTGAATATGATGGAGGTATGGCCTGACTGAATATGGTGGAGGTAAGGCCTGACTGAATATGATGGAGGTATGGCCTGACTGAAGATGATGGAGGTATGGCCTGACTGAAGATGAGGGAGTTATGGGGCTGGACCAACTCAAGGTGTCATAAAATAAGTGTCAGTTCAGGGTATCTCTAGCTATAATTAATATTCTCTAGCTATAATTAATATTATCTAGCTAGGTTTAATATTCTCTAGCTAGGTTTAATATTCTCTAGCTATGTGTAATATTCTCTAGCTAGGTTTAATATTCTCTAGCTAGGTTTAATATTATCTAGCTAGGTTTAATATTATCTACCTAGGTTTAATATTCTCTAGCTATGTTTAATATTCTCTAGCTATGTTTAATATTCTCTAGCTAGGTTGAATATTCTCTAGCTGGGTTTAATATTCTCTAGCTATGTTTAATATTCTCTAGCTAGGTTTAATATTCTCTAGCTATGTTTAATATTCTCTAGCTAGGTTTAATATTCTCTAGCTATGTTTAATATTCTCTAGCTAGGTTTAATATTCTCTAGCTATGTTTAATATTCTCTAGCTATGTTTAATATTCTCTAGCTAGGTTTAATATTCTCTAGCTAGGTTTAATATTATCTAGCTAGGTTTAATATTCTCTAGCTAGGTTTAATATTCTCTAGCTAGGTTTAATATTGTCTAGCTAGATTTAATATTTTCTATCTAGGTTTAAAATTCTTTAGCTAGGTTTAATATTCTTTAGCTAGAATACCATTTTTATCATAATGAAAACAGACAAAAATCAGTTATAAATGTACTAAATAATTAAAATTTACTAAATTAGCATGCTAACCACTTCTATAAAATATATCTAAGAAAGAACAATGCTATTGTGAACTGGTTACTGAATACACTTAAGTTAGAGACATTCCATTCCACCACCAGCTGCCCCATTAAACAACACGACACAACAATATCAAATCAAATCAAGTTTATTTTATATAGCCCTTCGTACATCAGCTAATATCTCGAAGTGCTGTACAGAAACCCAGCCTAAAACCCCAAACAGCAAGCAATGCAGGTGTAGAAGCACGGTGGCTGGGAAAAACTCCCTAGAAAGGCCAAAACCTAGGAAGAAACCTAGAGAGGAACCAGGCTATGAGGGGTGGCCAGTCCTCTTCTGGCTGTGCCGGGTGGAGATTATAACAGAACATGGCCAAGATGTTCAAATGTTCATAAATGACCAGCATGACCAGCACCTAACCCTATACAATAAAGAATATGTGTGTGGGTGTGTGTTTTGCCCAGCCTTCTCTTTCTCCTATTCACCCTCCCTCTTTGGTCACTGAAGAATGGTCTCCTTTACCTTTTTGAGTGTCACCACTTGCTAATGGCCTAAAATGTTATTTTTGGGACACCAGCCACTGTGTCCCACTCGGATTTGTTGTTGTTTTACTAAAATGACACCAACAAAACAGAAAAAAAACAGATGAGCATGCTTTGTAAAATTTCTAAAACAATAAATGTTTTACTAGTAATTAGTAATGTGGTATATTGTTTAATTTAATTTAAAAAAAATGGTGACCTGAGTCTTTAACCCAAATATGACATCTGAGACAAAAAATGTCACCTGCCCCTTTATGGGTGGGAGGTTACCGTGGTAACGCAACTGGAGTCATGTTAGTGACTTTGAGACTGAGAGTCTGACGAGTATCCACGTTGCTTCTCTTCCCTAGCAGTTTGAAATGCAAACATTTGAAAAACAACCTAGCTTTGTCAACAAAACAATGTCAATAGCCAAGGACAATTTCTCACTTCATTAGAATTCCGTTTCGAGTCAATTAAACAAACGTTTATGCCTGTGTGCAGCGCGTCTAAAAATAAATCTGTCTCTCGAGCCTCAGTCAGGTAATGTTGCAGCGCGAGGCAGAAATACATTTTACAGAGTGCATTCGATTCAGGTCAGGGAGATACACGCATATTCTCTAGAATACCACAGTTGCCACCCATAGCCTACTGACAATGCAAATGCCAAAGCAACTCCCGGCACAGGATACATCAGCTACGAGCCGACGGGCCTTAGACAGGCTGGGCGAGAGTCAAATGTGCATTCTAATAGGCCTATTTGCCCAACATTCGAAGCAATATTCTAATATGATATATTTTCATATCCTAAATAATGGCATATGCGATGCCTAGCCAGCCATATCATTGTTTGAAACCTGGATGTTTTTCATAGCCTTTTTAAAAAAAATTTTTTTTTAAACTTTTAATAGCCTTCAGCCAAAATATCACTGTGGAAAAAAAGCAGAGGATTTCCTGATATGCTGCTTGAACCAGCATTTCTTCTTCTCCTGTTCATAGACAGTAAGACACGATCTTATTGTTGCATCTTCAGATATTTCCTATGTCTATGTTTCTACCATTAGGCTGCATCTCTGCCGTGAGCCCCGCGTGAGCCCCGTGAGCCCCTCTGCCTCTAACCGCTAGGCTACCTGCCGCCCCTCTAACCGCTAGGCTACCTGCCGCCCCTCTAACCGCTAGGCTACCTGCCGCCCCTCTAACCGCTAGGCTACCTGCCGCCCCTCCAACCGCTAGGCTACCTGCCGCCCCTCTAACCGCTAGGCTACCTGTCTCTAACCGCTCGGCACCTGCCGCCCCTCTAACCGCTAGGCTACCTGCCGCCCCTCTAACCGCTAGGCTACCTGCCGCCCCTCTAACCGCTAGGCTACCTGCCGCCCCTCTAACCGCTAGGCTACCTGCCGCCCCTCTAACCGCTAGGCTACCTGCCGCCCCTCCAACCGCTAGGCTACCTGCCGCCCCTCTAACCGCTAGGCTACCTGTCTCTAACCGCTCGGCACCTGCCGCCCCTCTAACCGCTAGGCTACCTGCCGCCCCTCTAACCGCTAGGCTACCTCCCGCCCCTCTAACCGCTAGGCTACCTGCCTCTAACCGCTAGGCTACCTGTCTCTAACCGCTAGGCTACCTGCCTCTAACCGCTAGGCTACCTGCCGCCCCTTTAACCGCTAGGCACCTGCCGCCCCTCTAACCGCTAGGCTACCTGCCGCCCCTCTAACCGCTAGGCTACCTGCCTCCAACCGCTAGTCTACCTGCCGCCCCTCTAACCGCTAGTCTACCTGCCTCTAACCGCTAGGCTACCTGCCTCTAACCGCTAGGCTACCTGCCGCCCCTCTAACCGCTAGGCTACCTGCCGCCCCTCTAACCGCTAGGCTACCTGCCGCCCCTCTAACCGCTAGGCTACCTGCCGCCCCTCTAACCGCTAGGCTACCTGCCGCCCCTCTAACCGCTAGGCTACCTGCCGCCCCTCTAACCGCTAGGCTACCTGCCTCTAACCTCTAGGCTACCTGCCGCCCCTCTAACCGCTAGGCTACCTGCCGCCCCTCTAACCGCTAGGCTACCTGCCTCTAACCGGTAGGCTACCTGCCGCTTCTCTAACCGCTAGGCTACCTGCCGCCCCTCTAACCGCTAGGCTACCTGCCGCCCCTCTAACCGCTAGGCTACCTGCCGCCCCTCTAACCGCTAGGCTACCTGCCTCTAACCGCTAGGCTACCTGTCTCTAACCGCTAGGCTACCTGCCGCCCCTCTAACCGCTAGGCTACCTGCCGCCCCTCTAACCGCTAGGCTACCTGCCTCTAACCGCTAGGCTACCTGCCGCCCCTCTAACCGCTAGGCTACCTGCCTCTAACCGCTAGGCTACCTGCCGCCCCTCTAACCGCTAGGCTACCTGCCGCCCCTCTAACCGCTAGGCTACCTGCCTCTAACCGGTAGGCTACCTGCCGCCCCTCTAACCGCTAGGCTACCTGCCGCCCCTCTAACCGGTAGGCTACCTGCCGCCCCTCTAACCGCTAGGCTACCTGCCGCCCCTCTAATCGCTAGGCTACCTGCCTCTAACCGCTAGGCTACCTGTCTCTAACCGCTAGGCTACCTCCCGCCCCGCTAACCGCTAGGCTACCTGCCTCTAACCGCTAGGCTACCTGCCGCCCCTTTAACCGCTAGGCACCTGCCGCCCCTCTAACCGCTAGGCTACCTGCCTCCCCTCTAACCGCTAGGCTACCTGCCGCCCCTCTAACCGCTAGGCTACCTGCATCCCCTCTAACCGCTAGGCTACCTGTCTCTAACCGCTAGGCTACCTGCCTCTAACCGCTAGGCTACCTGCCGTCCCTCTAACCGCTAGGCTACCTGCCTCTAACCGCTAGGCTACCTGCCTCTAACCGCTAGGCTACCTGCCGCCCCTCTAACCGCTAGGCTACCTGCCTTTAACCGCTAGGATACCTGCCGCCCCTTAAAAGTGAAATGGTAAATATTTACATTGAAGTGTTGCGTTGTAGGTGCATAAGGAATAGCCACTGGGATCAGAGAGGAGGCAGAGCGCTTGTTAAGCTGAATAACTGGGAGCATATAGTATGTGGCCACATTATTATTATGATAATCAGCAACAGACAATGCATCTTATTATCAGAACATAAAAAACAGACTGACTTGCTACTGGGCCTTACATACCTTTATCAACTGTAGAGAGTCAGAGAGTAGAGACCCACAACTGATTCAAATGGAATGAAACATTCACCTAGTAACATGTTATTAGACAGAGATACTTATTCAGTTATATCTTCACCTCCTTACCTCCTTGAATTCCTTCAGGTGAAGATACTCAGAGAGTGATATCTTTACCTCCTTGAATTCCTTCAGGTGAAGATACTCAGAGAGTGATATCTTTACCTCCTTGAATTCCTTCAGGTGAAGATACTCAGAGAGTGATATCTTTACCTCCTTGAAGTCCTTCAGGTGAAGATACTCAGAGAGTGATATCTTCACCTACTTACCTCCTTGAATTCCTTCGAGTGAAGATACTCAGAGAGTGAAGAATCATTGAAGGAGTGTATGTAAGGGATACATGCAAATGTTCTGAACATTACCTTGGAAATATTGGAAGTGGCAGTGAGCCGAGACGGACATTTAAGAAGGAAGGGAAAGGGGGGGATACCTAGTCAGTGGTACAACTGAATTTGTTCAACTGAAATGTGTCTTCTGCATTTAACCCAACCCCTCTAAATCAGGAGTTCATTTTTCCAAGTTACAGAACGGAGTTGTTTATCCTGTTTATACAGACTGGCAGCTTCATTAACTGGACTGTGTGTTTACAGGAAGTAGTGCAACAGGAAGTCGATCATTAAAACGCATTCGCCAAAAGTGTATATGTCAGTGCTGTGTGTAAGTTGACTATGCAAACAATTAGCAAATTTCCAAACATGTTAAATTCTAATAAAGAAAAAGAAGTGACATAGTCTTAGACGTCATCTTCTCGGTCAGATTTCTGATCCATCTTTCATTCCGCGTTCTAACTCATTCCGCGTTCTAACTCATTCCGCGTTCTAACTCATTCCGCGTTCTAACTCATTCCGCGTTCTAACTCATTCCGCGTTCTTACTCATTCCGCGTTCTTACTCATTCCGCGTTCTAACTCATTCCGCGTTCTAACTCATTCCGCGTTCTTACTCATTCCTCATTCCGCATTCCGCGTTCTTACTCATTCCGCGTTCTAACTCATTCCGCGTTCTAACTCATTCCGCGTTCTAACTCATTCCGCGTTCTTACTCATTACTCATTCCGCGTTCTAACTCATTCCGCGTTCTAACTCATTCCGCATTCTAACTCATTCCGCGTTCTAACTCATTCCGCGTTCTAACTCATTCCGCTTTCTAATTCATTCCGCGTTCTAACTCATTCCGCGTTCTTACTCATTCCGCGTTCTAACTCATTCCGCGTTCTAACTCATTCCGCGTTCTAACTCATTCCGCGTTCTAAATCATTCCGCGTTCTAACTCATTCCGCGTTCTAAATCATTCCGCGCTCTTACTCATTCCTCATTCCGCGTTCTAACTCATTCCGCATTCCGCGTTCTTACTCATTCCGCGTTCTAACTCATTCCGCGTTCTAACTCATTCCGCGTTCTAACTCATTCCGCTAGCAAATTGAAGAATAACTCATTGTTTGTGACTAGGAAACTTATGAGAAGCGTACAAACTTCAGCACACAAGGTGTAGGAGGTGAGCACGCCCCCTACTACCAAGGGTGGAGTTGAGTTTGTGCAACGTAAGACAGTCTTGTGTTCCAGTTGTTCGTTTTATTTGTGTCACGCTCGTCGTCTTGAAAATGACCGGACCAAGGTGCAGCGTTGTAAGCGTACATTCCTTTTATTTTAAATGTCTCCAACAAAACAACAAACAACAAAACGAACGTGAAGCTCCGTACGGCTATACATGCCACTAACAAAGACAACAACCCACCAATGAGATAAAAGGAAAAAGGGCTGCCTAAGTCTGATTCCCAATCAGAGACAACGATAGACAGCTGTCCCTGATTGAGAATTATACCCGGACAAAAACATAGAACCAGAAAGCATAGACTTTCCCACCCGAGTCACACCCTGGACCAAACAAACATAGAGAATAAAATGATCTCTATGGTCAGGGCTTGACAAGTAGAGTGAGTTGATCCTGTTCACACTGAAGTGAAGAGCAGAACAATTGAAGGATTGAATCTTATCATGCTCTTGTCAGCTGTGGTTGTAGATCTTGTCCACAAATGTCGCAAGAGGTCAACTCCCCATAGTATGTTGTACCGAAGTTGACTGACTGAAAGCCTGTTTTTAATCCTAATGAGGACTATCAGATTCAGAACATTAAACCGCCTGTTTTAATCCTAATGAGGACTATCAGATTCAGAACATTAAACTGCCTGTTTTAATCCTAATGAGGCCTATCAGATTCAGAACATTAAACTGCCTGTTTTAATCCTAATGAGGCCTATCAGATTCAGAACATTAAACTGCCTGTTTTAATCCTAATGAGGACAAAGGTCCTTCCATTAGTTCTATGAATTACTTTTATATTTTTAATAAACGCTGACATTTGAAAGCCAAACGTTCCATTAACTGTGCACCGAATCATACTAATAGTAGACTACATTAACAACACAACAGCGTCTCATGTACATTGTCACTGAGTTGCTATGAGTTAGGACAAGCTCCAATGTAATGTGCTGAACAGACTAACAGACCCTTTGGGCTCTGAATATCTGAACGTGGACATGGTATTGACGCTTTCCTCCATCGCTGATTTGACTATTAGCAGAGATTAGGGAAAGCGTTCAAGATGATTGGACGAGAGATTAGGGGAAGCGTTGAAGACTAATGAGCTCTTACGATTCTCAATTCCAAATCCTGACCCTCCTGACCCCTGATACTCTGAGATCTGCTTCCTGACGTCCTCGTGAGTCAAATTCGACCGGGTCTGAACGTCGACGACATCTAGGATTAGTCAGAAACGGATTACCCATGAGCACAGTTGTATAATTAACTTTTATAATGTTCTACATTCGTTTAAACATTCACTATGAATTGATGAATGCTTGAATTATTGTCAAATTAACTTTTTTTCTGATAAATGTGATGTCGGCCATGACCTTCAAAAACCTTCTGATGGGAGCCACGGTTGTCCAAAATGTAATTATATTCTAGTAAATAGTAAAACATGGGAGGGTGGTAGGGATGTAGGGAGAGAGAGAAAAAGAGAGAGAGAGAGAAAAAGAGAGAGAGAGAGAGAGAGACAGAGAGAGAGAGACAGACAGAGAGACACAGAGAGAGAGAGAGAGAGAGACCCTCCAAATCCCCCCAAGTGTCAAGGCCTTGGGCTGAGCTACTATGGTGTGAAATCCTCCCTCTGCTTTTCCTCCGGGCTCTGGAGCCTCTGTGTAAACCAGTGATGGTGGGATTGACAAAGCAGAGAGAGAGAGAGAGGAGCTATGTGTTTGCTCTGTCAGTGGATTGGGTCAGCGGGAGGCCCGCTTACTTCCGTCGGAGCGGTCGATAGAGTGGTGGAGGCAATCTGAGCTGTAGACGTTGTTATTATCTGAAGAAAGACCCTCTGCTGCCTGGCTCTCTGTCATCACTTCTTTTTTTTCTTTTTTTTTTCTTCTTTTTTTTATCCCCTTTTCTCCCCAATTTTCGTGGTATCCAATCGCTAGTAATTACTATCTTGTCTCATCGCTACAACTCCCGTACGGGCTCGGGAGAGACGAAGGTCGAAAGCCATGCGTCCTCCGAAGCACAACCCAACCTAGCCGCACTGCTTCTTTAACACAGCGCGCCTCCAACCCGGAAGCCAGCCGCACCAATGTGTCGGAGGAAACACCGTGCACCTGGCCCCCTTGGCTAGCGCGCACTGCGCCCGGCCCGCCACAGGAGTCGCTGGAGCGCGATGAGACAAGGATATCCCTACCGGCCAAACCCTCCCTAACCCGGACGACGCTAGCCCAATTGTGCGTCGCCCCACGGACCTCCCGGTCGCGGCCGGCTGCGACAGAGCCTGGGCGCGAACCCAGAGACTCTGGTGGCGCAGTTAGCACTGCGATGCAGTGCCCTAGACCACTGCGCCACCCGGGAGTAACCCTTTAAGTGTTGTAGATCTCATGTGTTTCTTTACATTAAAGACTTTAACTAATACTTGTTAACTGCATTCATGTGTATTTTTCCAGTGAGTATAAAGACTTTGTGTAAGCGTTGCGCCTTTGCGAGATAAAAAAAAAAATGGCGTCAAGTATGTAATAGTCTAACCCTTACTGTTTTTAGAACAGTCTCCGTCCCACATTATGCATGGCTTTTAGAGAGAGAGAGAGAGAAGGATAGACGGAGAGAGAGACCATCGAGTGTCTGCTAATGATAGACCGTTTCCTTACTAATTAATAAAGAATTAGTACCCATCCCTACTATAAAAAGCAACGCTGAGTCACCAATTAGCTGCTTACAATCTCATCACAATGAGACAGTAACTAACGGGGAAGAATCAGCATATTGAGGCATGATGAGACAGTAACTAATGGAGACGAGTCAGCATATTGAGGCATGATGAGACAGTAACTAATGGAGACGAGTCAGCATATTGAGGCATGATGAGACAGTAACTAATGGAGACGAGTCAGCATATTGAGGCGTGATGAGACAGTAACTAATGGAGACGAGTCAGCATATTGAGGCATGATGAGACCGTAACTAATGGAGACGAGTCAGCATATTGAGGCATGATGAGACAGTAACTAATGGAGACGAGTCAGCATATTGAGGCGTGATGAGACAGTAACTAATGGAGACGAGTCAACATATTGAGGCATGATGAGACAGTAACTAATGGAGACGAGTCAGCATATTGAGGCATGATGAGACCGTAACTAATGGAGACGAGTCAACATATTGAGGCATGATGAGACGAGTCAGCATATTGAGGCATGATGAGACAGTAACTAATGGAGACGAGTCAGCATATTGAGGCGTGATGAGACCGTAACTAATGGAGACGAGTCAGCATATTGAGGCGTGATGAGACCGTAACTAATGGAGACGAGTCAGCATATTGAGGCATGATGAGACAGTAACTAATGGAGACGAGTCAGCATATTGAGGCGTGAGGAGACAGTAACTAATGGAGACGAGTCAGCATATTGAGGCATGATGAGACAGTAACTAACAGGGAATGAGTCAGTATATCAAACCAAATTGTATTGGTCACATACACATGGTTAGCAGATGTTATTGGTCACATACACATGGTTAGCAGATGTTATTGGTCACATACACATGGTTAGCAGATGTTAATGGTCACATACACATGGTTAACAGATGTTATTGGTCACATGGTTATCAGATGTTATTGGTCACATACACATGGTTAGCAGATGTTAATGGTCACATACACATGGTTAACAGATGTTATTGGTCACATACACATGGTTAGCAGATGTTATTGGTCACATACACATGGTTAGCAGATGTTATTGGTCTCATACACATGGTTAGCAGATGTTGTTGGTCACATACACATGGTTAGCAGATGTTATTGGTCACATGGTTAACATATGTTATTGGTCACATACACATGGTTAGCAGATGTTATTGGTCACATACACATGGTTAGCAGATGTTATTGGTCACATGGTTAGCAGATGTTATTGGTCACATACACATGGTTAGCATATGTTATTGGTCACATGGTTAGCAGATGTTATTGGTCACATACACATGGTTAGCAGATGTTATTGGTCACATGGTTAGCAGATGTTATTGGTCACATACACATGGTTAACAGATGTTATTGGTCACATACACATGGTTAGCAGATGTTATTGGTCACATGGTTAGCAGATGTTATTGGTCACATACACATGGTTATCAGATGTTATTGGTCACATACACATGGTTAGCAGATGTTATTGGTCACATGGTTAGCAGATGTTATTGGTCACATGGTTAGCAGATGTTATTGGTCACATGGTTAGCAGATGTTATTGGTCACATACACATGGTTAGCAGATGTTAATGGTCACATGGTTAGCAGATGTTATTGGTCACATACACATGGTTATCAGATGTTATTGGTCACATACACATGGTTAGCAGATGTTATTGGTCACATGGTTAGCAGATGTTATTGGTCACATACACATGGTTAGCAGATGTTACTGGTCACATACACATGGTTAGCAGATGTTATTGGTCACATACACATGGTTAGCAAATGTTATTGGTCACATACACATGGTTAGCAGATGTTATTGGTCACATACACATGGTTAACAGATGTTATTGGTCACATACACATGGTTAGCAGATGTTATTGGTCACATACACATGGTTAGCAGATGTTATTGGTCACAAACACATGGTTAGCAGATGTTATTGGTCACATACACGTGGTTAGCAGATGTTATTGGTCACATACACGTGGTTAGCAGATGTTATTGGTCACATACACATGGTTAGCAGATGTTATTGGTCACATACACATGGTTAGCAGATGTTATTGGTCACATACACATATATAGCAGATGTTATTGGTCACATACACGTGTTTAGCAGATGTTATTGGTCACATACACATATATAGCAGATGTTATTGGTCACATACACGTGTTTAGCAGATGTTATTGGTCACATGGTTAGCAGATGTTACTGGTCACATACACATGGTTAGCAGATGTTATTGGTCACATGGTTAGCAGATGTTATTGGTCACATACACATGGTTAGCAGATGTTAACTCTTGGCAATAGGGGGGCGCCATTTCGACTTTGTAAAAATTCGTTCCCAAATTAAACTGCCTCGTACTCAATTCTTGCTCGTACAATATGCATATTATTATTACTATTGGATAGAAAACACTCTCTAGTTTCTAAAACCGTTTGAATTATTTCTCTGAGTGAAACAGAACTCATTCTGCAGCACACTTCCTGTCAAGGAGTGAGATTTCTGAAATCGAGGTCTCTGTTCTGGGGTCAGTTTATAAATTCCCATGTAAGCTATGGGGCTACATGCACTGCATACGCCTTCCTCTAGATGTCAGTAAGCGGTGAGAATTTGAATGGAGTGGATTGCACCATCTGGGGCCCTATATAAGCCCGTGGAACGGAAGGTCCGTTCTTTTCAACGGGGCGCCTGGTGCAAGAGGGACATCACAATGGCGTCCTGAAAAGCTTTCGTTTTAGCAGTTCTATATCTCCGGCTCTGATTTAATTTGATTTTTGTCTTAAAAACTTCATAAGGTAGTTAATTTAAACCGACTTATAGCAGTTTATATCAGTTTATTGCGATTTTCTGGAATTTCTTTGTGTCGCGCTATCACCAGTTGGACACCTCTCCTGCACATAGCTAGCGTTAGCTGCTATTTCTACAGGAGAAGAGGACATCTTTCAACCAAAAGACGATTGTTCTGGAGAAAGGACACCTTGCCCAAGATTCTGATGGAAGCTCGTCAAATAGTAAGAAGTCTTTATGCTGTTAATTCGTATTTATGTTGAGAAATGTTAAACAATAATTCCGCCATGAATTTCGGTGCGGTCTCGCTTTAGCGCACGCTGTATGTAGCAGTAACGTTAATTTTTAAAATATAACACAGCGATTGCATTAAGAGCTAATTTATCTTTCATTTGCTGTCCAACCTGTATTTTTTAGTCAAGTTTATGATTACTTATCGATTAGAATAGGTGCCTTTCCCAAGATTTCTCCTGACATTTTCTTTGCAGCTTGGCTACTTTTCTCATTGTATAACCACGATTTGTGCCGCTAAATATGCACATTTTCGAACAAACTCTATATGCATTGTGTGATATGATGTTATAGGACTGTCATCTGAAGAATTCTGAGCAGGTCAGTGAAAAAATTAATATCTTTTGCTGGGTTATACGTTATCGCTATTTTTGGCTTGAATCAATGCTGTTGTGTGGTTTGCTATTGTGGTAAGCTAATATAATGCTATATTGTGTTTTCGCTGTAAAACACTTAAAAAATCTGAAATATTGGCTGGATTCACAAGATGTTTGTCTTTCATTTGCTGTACGCTGTGTATTTTTCAGAAATGTTTTATGATGAGTATTTAGGTAATTCACGTTGCTCTCTGTAGTTATTCTAGTCGCTTTGGTGAGAGTTGTGATGGTGGCTGCAATGGTAAACTATGATTTATACCTGAAATATGCACATTTTTCTAACAAAACATATGCTATACAATAAATATGTTATCACTGTCATCTGATGAAGTTGTTTCTTGGTTAGTGGCTATTTATATCTTTATTTGGTCGAATTTGTGATAGCTACTGATGGAGTAAAAAAATGGTGTCTTTTGCTAACGTGGTTAGCTAATAGATTTACATATTTTGTCTTCCCTGTAAAACATTTTAAAAATCAGAAATGATGGCTGGATTCACAAGATGTGTATCTTTCATCTGGTGTCTTGGACTTGTGATTTAATGATATTTAGATGCTAGTATTTACTTGTGATGCTATGCTAGGCTATGCTAGTCAGCTTTTTTACTGATGGGGGTGCTCCCGGATCCGGGTTTGGGAGGAATTAGAGGTTAATTGTCACATACACATATTTAGCAGATGTTACTGGTCACATACACGTAGTTAGCAGATGTTATTGGTCACATGGTTAGCAGATGGTATTGGTCACATGGTTAGCAGATGTTATTGGTCACATACACATGGTTAGCAGATGTTATTGCGATTGCAGCGAAATGCTTGTGCTTCTAGTTCCGACCACGCAGTAATATTTAACATGTAATCTAACAATTCCACAACAACTACCTAATACCTAACATATAATACATATATATATACTTATACACACAAATCTAAGTAAAGGAATAATAATGTATACATATACTCTCTTGGCAATAGGGGGTGCTATTTGCACTTTGTAATAATTTCGTTCCCAAATTAAACTGCCTCGTACTCAATTCTTGCTCGTACAATATGCATATTATTATTACTATTGTATAGTAAACTCTCTAGTTTCTAAACCCGTTTGAATTATTTCTTTGAGTGAAACAGAACTCATTCTGCAGCACATTTCCTGTCAGGAAGTGAGATTTCTGAAATCGAGGTCCCTGTTCTAGGGTCAGTTTATAAGTCCCCATGTAAGCTATGGGGCTACATGCACTGCATACGCCTTCCTCTAGATGTCAGTAAGCGGTGAGAATTTGAATGGAGTGGATTGCACCATCTGGGGCCCTATATAAGACCGTGGAACGGAAGTACCGTTCTTTTCAACGGGGCGCCTGGCGCAAGAGGGACATCACAATGGCGTCCTGAAAAGCTTTCGTTTTAGCAGTTCTATATCTCCGGTCATGTTTTTATTCGTTATAGGTGTTAAAGACATCATAAGGTAGTTCATTTAAACCGACTTATAGCAGTTTATATCAGTTTTTTGCTATTTTCTGGGATTTCTTTGTGACGCGCTATCAGGAGTTGGACACCTTTCCGGCACATAGCTAGCGTTAGCTGCTTTTTCTACAGGAGAAGGGGACATCTTTCAACCAAAAGACAATTGTTCTGGAGAAAGGACACCTTGCCCAAGATTCTGATGGAAGCTCAGCAAATAGTAAGCAGTCTTTATGCTGTTAATTCGTATTTATGTTGACAAATGTCAAATAATAATTCCGCCATGAATTTCGGTGCGGTCTCGCTTTAGCGCACGCTGTATTGCGCAGTAACGTTAATTTTAAAAATCTAACACAGCGATTGCATTAAGAACTAATTTATCTTTCATTTGCTGTCCAATCTGTATTTTTTAGTCAAGTTTATGATTACTTATCGATTAGAATAGGTGCCTTTCCCAAGATTTCTCCGGACATTTTCTTTGCAGCTTGGCTACTATTCTCATTGTATAACCACGATTTGTGCCGCTAAATATGCACATTTTCGAACAAACTCTATATGCATTGTGTAATATGATGTTATAGGACTGTCATCTGAAGAATTCTGAGCAGGTCAGTGAAAAAATGAATATCTTTTGCTGGGTTATACGTTATCGCTATTTTTGGCTTGAATCAATGCTGTTGTGTGGTTTGCTATTGTGGTAAGCTAATATAATGCTATATTGTGTTTTCGCTGTAAAACACTTAAAAAATCTGAAATATTGGCTGGATTCACAAGATCTGTGTCTTTCATTTGCTGTACGCTGTGTATTTTTCAGAAATGTTTTATGATGAGTATTTAGGTAATTCACGTTGCTCTCTGTAGTTATTTTAGTCGCTTTGGTGAGAGTTGTGATGGTGGCTGCAATGGTAAACTATGATTTATACCTGAAATATGCAAATTTTTCTAACAAAACATATGCTATACAATAAATATGTTATCAGACTGTCATCTGATGAAGTTGTTTCTTGGTTAGTGGCTATTTATATCTTTATTTGGTCGAATTTGTGATAGCTACTGATGGAGTAAAAAAATGTTGGAGTAAAAAAAGTGGTGTTTGGGAGGAATTAGAGGTTAAACATATGGATGAGCAATGACAGGGCGGCATAGGCAAAATGCAATAGATGGTATAAAATACAGTAAATGCTTACGAGATGAGTAATGTAAGATACGTAGACATCATTAAAGTGGCATCTTTCAAGCGACTAGTGATCCATTTGTTAAATTGGCCAATTATTTCAAGTCTGTATGTAGGCAGCAGCCTCTCTGTGTTAGTGATGGCTGTTTAACAGTCTGATGGCCTTGAGATAGAAGCTGTTTTTCAGTCTCTCGGTCCCTGCTTTGATGTACCTGTACTGACCTCGCCTTCTGGATGATAGCAGGGTGAACAGGCAGTGGCTCGGGTGGTTGTTGTCCTTGATGATCTTTATGGCCTTCCTGTGACATTGGGTGCTGTAAGTGTCCTGGAGGGCAGGTAGTTTGCCCCCCAGTGATGTGTTGGGCAGATAGCACCACTCTCTGGAGAGCCCTGCAGGCGGTGATACAGCCCGACAGGATGCTTGTGCATCTGTAAAAGTTTGTGAGGGTTTTAGGTGACAAGCTAAATTCTGTCAGCCTCCTGAGGTTGAAGATGAGCTATTGCGCCTTCTTCACCACACTGTCTGTGTAGGTGGACCATTTCAGTTTGTCCGTGATGTGTACGCCGAGGAACTTAAAACGTTCCACCTTCTCCAATGCTGTCCCGTCGATGTGGATAGCGGGGGTGCTCCATCTGCTGTTTCTTGAAGGCCACCATCATCTCCTGAATGACAGAAAAAAGTAATGTTTTGCTAATAAGTTCAACACGCATCCAAGCTCAGTTAAAGTGGGACACAGACAGTTAAAGTACACCGACAGCATTGAACCAATGCATGCTGCATTGTACCTGAAGGAAGATCCACTGGACAGAGCTTGGATGACGAGGGTAAAGTACAATATCACTGGAACAGGTGGATTAGTAATAATGGTTTTCACAGTGTGTGGGCTTCTGCTATTTTAACACACACACACACACACACACACACACACACACAGAGAGGTTGGGTTGAAAGGGTATGATAACGAGTCACAGTACCAAAGCCCCAGCCTGCTCTTCTCCCGTGACATCAAAGGCTCTGTGACCACCCCTTGCTCAACCATTCAGGTAATAAACAGTCTGGCTAGGTTACCGGTTCGCTCCGGTTCCCATCACTTCACCACCAAATTGAAAAATACCTCCGGAAGCTAGAAATAGCATACTGACAGAGGAAAATAAGAAAATCAACATGAGTAACCATGGTGACGGTAGAAATCAACCTACCTCTTCCTGCCTGTGATGGATTTGGACACCTTTTCTACACAGGTGGTACTGAGTAAACCGAGCCAGAGTGTTTACTGCTTACTGCCAGGCTTGGCTCTCTGTCTGCATTGCAGATGGCACACTATTCCATATGGGCTCTGGTAAAAGGTAGGGCACTATATAGGGAATAGGGTTCCATAGGGCTCTGGTAAAAGGTAGGGCGCTATATAGGGAATAGGGTTCCATAGGGCTCTGGTAAAAGGTAGGGCGC
>NW_024059337.1:15000-37241 GCF_016432855.1 Salvelinus namaycush | reverse complement strand
GGATGGTCATGCTGAACAGGGCTGGTAACCAGGCTATTTAATATATATTATATACAGGAGCTGAGGATGGTCATGTTGAACAGGGCTGGTAACCAGGCTATTTAATATTATATACAGGAGCTGAGGATGGTCATGCTGAACAGGGCTGGTAACCAGGCTATTTAATATTATATTATATACAGGAGCTGAGGATGGTCATGCTGAACAGGGCTGGTAACCAGGCTATTTAATATTATATACAGGAGCTGAGGATGGTCATGTTGAACAGGGCTGGTAACCAGGCTATTTAATATTATATTATATACAGGAGCTGAGGATGGTCATGTTGAACAGGGCTGGTAACCAGGCTATTTAATATGATATTATATACAGGAGCTGAGGATGGTCATGCTGAACAGGGCTGGTAACCAGGCTATTTAATATTATATACAGGAGCTGAGGATGGTCATGTTGAACAGGGCTGGTAACCAGGCTATTTAATATTATATACAGGAGCTGAGGATGGTCATGCTGAACAGGGCTGGTAACCAGGCTATTTAATATTATATTATATACAGGAGCTGAGGATGGTCATGCTGAACAGGGCTGGTAACCAGGCTATTTAATATTATTATATACAGGAGCTGAGGATGGTCATGTTGAACAGGGCTGGTAACCAGGCTATTTAATATTATATTATATACAGGAGCTGAGGATGGTCATGTTGAACAGGGCTGGTAACCAGGCTATTTAATATGATATTATATACAGGAGCTGAGGATGGTCATGTTGAACAGGGCTGGTAACCAGGCTATTTAATATTATATTATATACAGGAGCTGAGGATGGTCATGTTGAACAGGGCTGGTAACCAGGCTATTTAATATTATATTATATACAGGAGCTGAGGATGGTCATGCTGAACAGGGCTGGTAACCAGGCTATTTAATATTATATTATATACAGGAGCTGAGGATGGTCATGTTGAACAGGGCTGGTAACCAGGCTATTTAATATTATATTATATACAGGAGCTGAGGATGGTCATGTTGAACAGGGCTGGTAACCAGGCTATTTAATATTATATTATATACAGGAGCTGAGGATGGTCATGTTGAACAGGGCTGGTAACCAGGCTATTTAATATTATATTATATACAGGAGCTGAGGATGGTCATGTTGAACAGGGCTGGTAACCAGGCTATTTAATATTATATTATATACAGGAGCTGAGGATGGTCATGCTGAACAGGGCTGGTAACCAGGCTATTTAATATTATATTATATACAGGAGCTGAGGATGGTCATGTTGAACAGGGCTGGTAACCAGGCTATTATAATACAATAATATGGACATTATCTTAGACATAACTCTAAAAATGAACACTGTTCATAGAAAATAACGGCATTTCAATATAGTTCACATCAGTTGTCATCCACTAGAGGGCACTGTAACACTACATTGACGGATGATAAAGCCGGGTCATATCCTAGAAGACGGGTCATATCCTGGAGCGGTGGATTTGATATATCATTAGATTCCATTGTGTGTTGTTTTAGCAACATCTGTCTTTATAAAGAAGACATAAAAAAGAGGACACTTACCAAGCACTCTCATGAGCAGAAACTGGACTCCTATGGCAAAGGATTTGTCTTCATGGGGAACAGTTCTGAAACAATTCAAGCAAAGAAAGATAGATTACATTTAAAAAAAATAAAAAAACGAATTATAATGTTTTAGCTTAAATATGTTAAATATGTTAAACATGTTCAGTGTTTTCTTCTCTATGGTCTTTGTGCTACTTATGAGGAGTATTCCACATCAAATCAAATTATAATGAACAATTAAATGAAATTACACTTTATCCAGCCATTATTTAGCTGAGGACCATCATATATTCAGTACCAGTCAAAAGTTTGGACACACCTACTCATTCAAGGGTTTTTCTTTATTTTTACTATTTTCTACATTGTAGAATAATAGTGAAGACATCAACACTATGAAATAACACATATGGAATCATGTAGTAACCAAAAAAAGTGTTGAACAAATCAAAATATATTCCATCATATAGATGGGGTTGTGTGTTAGAGAGAGAGGTTACCTGAGGACCATCATATAGATGGGGTTGTGTGTTAGGGAGAGAGAGAGAGGTTACCTGAGGACCATCATATAGATGGGGTTGTGTGTTAGAGAGAGAGGTTACCTGAGGACCATCATATAGATGGGGCTGTGTGTTAGAGAGAGAGGTTACCTGAGGACCATCATATAGATGGGGCTGTGTGTTAGGGAGAGAGAGGTTACCTGAGGACCATCATATAGATGGGGCTGTGTGTTAGGGAGAGAGAGGTTACCTGAGGACCATCATATAGATGGGGCTGTGTGTTAGGGAGAGAGAGGTTACCTGAGGACCATCATATAGATGGGGTTGTGTGTTAGAGAGGTTACCTGAGGACCATCATATAGATGGGGCTGTGTGTTAGAGAGAGAGAGGTTACCTGAGGGCCATCATATAGATGGGGTTGTGTGTTAGGGAGAGAGAGGTTACCTGAGGACCATCATATAGATGGGGTTGTGTGTTAGAGAGAGAGAGGTTACCTGAGGCCCATCATATAGATGGGGTTGTGTGTTAGAAAGAGAGAGGTTACCTGAGGACCATCATATAGATGGGGTTGTGTGTTAGAGAGAGAGGTTACCTGAGGACCATCATATAGATGGGGTTGTGTGTTAGAGAGAGAGGGGTTACCTGAGGACCATCATATAGATGGGGTTGTGTGTTAGGGAGAGAGAGGTTACCTGAGGACCATCATATAGATGGGGTTGTGTGTTAGATAGGTTACCTGAGGACCATCATATAGATGGGGTTGTGTGTTAGAGAGAGGTTACCTGAGGACCATCATATAGATGGGGTTGTGTGTTAGGGAGAGAGGTTACCTGAGGACCATCATATAGATGGGGTTGTGTGTTAGATAGGTTACCTGAGGACCATCATATAGATGGGGTTGTGTGTTAGAGAGAGAGAGGTTACCTGAGGACCATCATATAGATGGGGTTGTGTGTTAGGGAGAGAGGTTACCTGAGGACCATCATATAGATGGGGTTGTGTGTTAGAGAGAGAGAGAGGTTACCTGAGGACCATCATATAGATGGGGTTGTGTGTTAGGGAGAGAGTTACCTGAGGACCATCATATAGATGGGGTTGTGTGTTAGAGAGAGAGAGAGGTTACCTGAGGACCATCATATAGATGGGGTTGTGTGTTAGAGAGAGAGAGGTTACCTGAGGACCATCATATAGATGGGGTTGTGTGTTAGGGAGAGAGAGGTTACCTGAGGACCATCATATAGATGGGGTTGTGTGTTAGGGAGAGAGAGGTTACCTGAGGACCATCATATAGATGGGGCTGTGTGTTAGGGAGAGAGAGAGAGGTTACCTGAGGACCATCATATAGATGGGGTTGTGTGTTAGAGAGAGAGAGGTTACCTGAGGACCATCATATAGATGGGGTTGTGTGTTAGAGAGAGAGAGGTTACCTGAGGACCATAATGTAGATGGGGTTGTGTGTTAGAGAGGTTACCTGAGGACCATCATATAGATGGGTTGGTGTTAGAGAGGTTACCTGAGGACCATCATATAGATGGGGTTGTGTGTTAGAGAGAGAGAGGTTACCTGAGGACCATCATATAGATGGGGTTGTGTGTTAGAGAGGTTACCTGAGGACCATCATATAGATGGGGTTGTGTGTTAGAGAGAGAGAGGTTACCTGAGGACCATCATATAGATGGGGTTGTGTGTTAGAGAGAGAGAGGTTACCTGAGGACCATCATATTGATGGGGTTGTGTGTTAGAGAGAGAGAGGTTACCTGAGGACCATCATATAGATGGGGTTGTGTGTTAGAGAGGTTACCTGAGGACCATCATATAGATGGGGTTGTGTGTTAGGGAGAGGGAGAGGTTACCTGAGGACCATCATATAGATGGGGCTGTGTGTTAGGGAGAGAGGTTACCTGAGGACCATCATGTAGATGGGGTTGTGTGTTAGGGAGAGAGAGGTTACCTGAGGACCATCATATAGATGGGGTTGTGTGTTAGAGAGAGAGAGGTTACCTGAGGACCATCATATAGATGGGGTTGTGTGTTAGAGAGAGAGGTTACTTGAGGACCATCATATAGATGGGGTTGTGTGTTAGAGAGAGAGAGGTTACCTGAGGACCATCATATAGATGGGGTTGTGTGTTAGAGAGAGAGAGGTTACCTGAGGACCATCATATAGATGGGGTTGTGTGTTAGAGAGAGAGAGGTTACCTGAGGACCATCATATAGATGGGGTTGTGTGTTAGAGAGAGAGAGGTTACCTGAGGACCATCATATTGATGGGGTTGTGTGTTAGAGAGAGAGAGGTTACCTGAGGACCATCATATAGATGGGGTTGTGTGTTAGAGAGGTTACCTGAGGACCATCATATAGATGGGGTTGTGTGTTAGAGAGGTTACCTGAGGACCATCATATAGATGGGGTTGTGTGTTAGGGAGAGGGAGAGGTTACCTGAGGACCATCATATAGATGGGGCTGTGTGTTAGGGAGAGAGGTTACCTGAGGACCATCATGTAGATGGGGTTGTGTGTTAGGGAGAGAGAGGTTACCTGAGGACCATCATATAGATGGGGTTGTGTGTTAGAGAGAGAGAGGTTACCTGAGGACCATCATATAGATGGGGTTGTGTGTTAGAGAGAGAGGTTACTTGAGGACCATCATATAGATGGGGTTGTGTGTTAGAGAGAGAGAGGTTACCTGAGGACCATCATATAGATGGGGTTGTGTGTTAGAGAGAGAGAGGTTACCTGAGGACCATCATATAGATGGGGTTGTGTGTTAGAGAGAGAGAGGTTACCTGAGGACCATCATATAGATGGGGTTGTGTGTTAGAGAGAGAGAGGTTACCTGGGGACCATCATATAGATGGGGTTGTGTGTTAGGGAGAGAGAGAGAGGTTACCTGAGGACCATCATGTAGATGGGGTTGTGTGTTAGAGAGAGAGGTTACCTGAGGACCATCATATAGATGGGGTTGTGTGTTAGAGAGGTTACCTGAGGACCATCATATAGATGGGGTTGTGTGTTAGAGAGAGAGGTTACCTGAGGACCATCATATAGATGGGGCTGTGTGTTAGGGAGAGAGAGGTTACCTGAGGACCATCATATAGATGGGGATGTGTGTTAGGGAGAGAGGTTACCTGAGGACCATCATGTAGATGGGGTTGTGTGTTAGAGAGAGAGGTTGCCTGAGGACCATCATATAGATGGGGTTGTGTGTTAGGGAGAGAGGTTACCTGAGGACCATCATGTAGATGGGGTTGTGTGTTAGAGAGAGAGGTTACCTGAGGACCATCATATAGATGGGGTTGTGTGTTAGGGAGAGAGAGAGAGGTTACCTGAGGACCATCATGTAGATGGGGTTGTGTGTTAGAGAGGTTACCTGAGGACCATCATATAGATGGGGTTGTGTGTTAGAGAGGTTACCTGAGGACCATCATATAGATGGGGTTGTGTGTTAGAGAGGTTACCTGAGGACCATCATATAGATGGGGTTGTGTGTTAGAGAGAGAGAGGTTACCTGAGGACCATCATATAGATGGGGTTGTGTGTTAGAGAGAGAGAGAGGTTACCTGAGGACCATCATATAGATGGGGTTGTGTGTTAGAGAGAGAGTGGTTACCTGAGGACCATCATATAGATGGGGTTGTGTGTTAGAGAGAGAGAGGTTACCTGAGGACCATCATATAGATGGGGTTGTGTGTTAGAGAGAGAGAGGTTACCTGAGGACCATCATATAGATGGGGTTGTGTGTTAGAGAGGTTACCTGAGGACCATCATATAGATGGGGCTGTGTGTTAGAGAGAGGTTACCTGAGGACCATCATATAGATGTGGTAGTGTGTTAGAGAGAGAGAGGTTACCTGAGGACCATCATATAGATGGGGTTGTGTGTTAGGGAGAGAGGTTACCTGAGGACCATCATATAGATGGGGTTGTGTGTTAGAGAGAGAGAGAGGTTACCTGAGGACCATCATATAGATGGGGTTGTGTGTTAGAGAGAGAGGTTACCTGAGGACCATCATATAGATGGGGTTGTGTGTTAGGGAGAGAGAGGTTACCTGAGGACCATCATATAGATGGGGTTGCGTGTTAGGGAGAGAGTTACCTGAGGACCATCATATAGATGGGGTTGTGTGTTAGAGAGAGAGAGGTTACCTGAGGACCATCATATAGATGGGGATGTGTGTTAGAGAGAGAGAGGTTACCTGAGGACCATCATATAGATGGGGTTGTGTGTTAGAGAGAGAGAGGTTACCTGAGGACCATCATATAGATGGGGTTGTGTGTTAGAGAGAGAGAGGTTACCTGAGGACCATCATATAGATGGGGTTGTGTGTTAGAGAGAGAGGTTACCTGAGGACCATCATATAGATGGGGTTGTGTGTTAGGGAGAGAGAGGTTACCTGAGGACCATCATATAGATGGGGTTGTGTGTTAGGGAGAGAGTTACCTGAGGACCATCATATAGATGGGGTTGTGTGTTAGGGAGAGAGAGGTTACCTGAGGACCATCATATAGATGGGGTTGTGTGTTAGAGAGAGAGAGGTTACCTGAGGACCATCATATAGATGGGGTTGTGTGTTAGAGAGGTTACCTGAGGACCATCATATAGATGGGGCTGTGTGTTAGAGAGAGAGAGGTTACCTGAGGACCATCATATAGATGTGGTAGTGTGTTAGAGAGAGAGAGGTTACCTGAGGACCATCATATAGATGGGGTTGTGTGTTAGGGAGAGAGGTTACCTGAGGACCATCATATAGATGGGGTTGTGTGTTAGAGAGAGAGAGAGGTTACCTGAGGACCATCATATAGATGGGGTTGTGTGTTAGAGAGAGAGGTTACCTGAGGACCATCATATAGATGGGGTTGTGTGTTAGGGAGAGAGAGGTTACCTGAGGACCATCATATAGATGGGGTTGTGTGTTAGGGAGAGAGAGGTTACCTGAGGACCATCATATAGATGGGGTTGCGTGTTAGGGAGAGAGTTACCTGAGGACCATCATATAGATGGGGTTGTGTGTTAGAGAGAGAGAGGTTACCTGAGGACCATCATATAGATGGGGATGTGTGTTAGAGAGAGAGAGGTTACCTGAGGACCATCATATAGATGGGGTTGTGTGTTAGAGAGAGAGATTACCTGAGGACCATCATATAGATGGGGCTGTGTGTTAGGGAGAGAGTTACCTGAGGACCATCATATAGATGGGGTTGTGTGTTAGGGAGAGAGAGATTACCTGAGGACCATCATATAGATGGGGTTGTGTGTTAGAGAGAGAGAGGTTACCTGAGGACCATCATATAGATGGGGTTGTGTGTTAGAGAGAGTGGTTACCTGAGGACCATCATATAGATGGGGTTGTGTGTTAGGGAGAGAGAGGTTACCTGAGGACCATCATATAGATGGGGTTGTGTGTTAGAGAGAGAGAGGTTACCTGAGGACCATCATATAGATGGGGTTGTGTGTTAGAGAGAGTGGTTACCTGAGGACCATCATATAGATGGGGTTGTGTGTTAGGGAGAGAGAGGTTACCTGAGGACCATCATATAGATGGGGTTGTGTGTTAGATAGGTTACCTGAGGACCATCATATAGATGGGGTTGTGTGTTAGAGAGAGGTTACCTGAGGACCATCATATAGATGGGGTTGTGTGTTAGAGAGGTTACCTGAGGACCATCATATAGATGGGGTTGTGTGTTAGAGAGGTTACCTGAGGACCATCATATAGATGGGGCTGTGTGTTAGAGAGAGAGAGGTTACCTGAGGACCATCATATAGATGTGGTAGTGTGTTAGAGAGAGAGAGGTTACCTGAGGACCATCATATAGATGGGGTTGTGTGTTAGGGAGAGAGGTTACCTGAGGACCATCATATAGATGGGGTTGTGTGTTAGAGAGAGAGAGAGGTTACCTGAGGACCATCATATAGATGGGGTTGTGTGTTAGAGAGAGAGGTTACCTGAGGACCATCATATAGATGGGGTTGTGTGTTAGGGAGAGAGTTACCTGAGGACCATCATATAGATGGGGTTGTGTGTTAGGGAGAGAGTTACCTGAGGACCATCATATAGATGGGGTTGTGTGTTAGGGAGAGAGAGGTTACCTGAGGACCATCATATAGATGGGGTTGTGTGTTAGGGAGAGAGAGGTTACCTGAGGACCATCATATAGATGGGGTTGTGTGTTAGGGAGAGAGAGGTTACCTGAGGACCATCATATAGATGGGGTTGTGTGTTAGAGAGAGAGAGGTTACCTGAGGACCATCATATAGATGGGGTTGTGTGTTAGAGAGAGAGAGGTTACCTGAGGACCATCATATAGATGGGGTTGTGTGTTAGGGAGAGAGTTACCTGAGGACCATCATATAGATGGGGTTGTGTGTTAGGGAGAGAGAGGTTACCTGAGGACCATCATATAGATGGGGTTGTGTGTTAGGGAGAGAGAGGTTACCTGAGGACCATCATATAGATGGGGCTGTGTGTTAGAGAGAGAGAGGTTACCTGAGGACCATCATATAGATGGGGTTGTGTGTTAGGGAGAGAGAGGTTACCTGAGGACCATCATATAGATGGGGTTGTGTGTTAGAGAGGTTACCTGAGGACCATCATATAGATGGGGTTGTGTGTTAGGGAGAGAGTTACCTGAGGACCATCATATAGATGGGGTTGTGTGTTAGGGAGAGAGAGGTTACCTGAGGACCATCATATAGATGGGGTTGTGTGTTAGAGAGAGAGAGGTTACCTGAGGACCATCATATAGATGGGGTTGTGTGTTAGGGAGAGAGAGGTTACCTGAGGACCATCATATAGATGGGGTTGTGTGTTAGAGAGAGAGAGGTTACCTGAGGACCATCATATAGATGGGGTTGTGTGTTAGAGAGAGAGAGAGGTTACCTGAGGACCATCATATAGATGGGGATGTGTGTTAGGGAGAGAGTTACCTGAGGACCATCATATAGATGGGGTTGTGTGTTAGGGAGAGAGAGGTTACCTGAGGACCATCATATAGATGGGGTTGTGTGTTAGGGAGAGAGGTTACCTGAGGACCATCATATAGATGGGGTTGTGTGTTAGAGAGAGGTTACCTGAGGACCATCATATAGATGGGGTTGTGTGTTAGAGAGGTTACCTGAGGACCATCATATAGATGGGGTTGTGTGTTAGAGAGGTTACCTGAGGACCATCATATAGATGGGGCTGTGTGTTAGAGAGAGAGAGGTTACCTGAGGACCATCATATAGATGTGGTAGTGTGTTAGAGAGAGAGAGGTTACCTGAGGACCATCATATAGATGGGGTTGTGTGTTAGGGAGAGAGGTTACCTGAGGACCATCATATAGATGGGGTTGTGTGTTAGAGAGAGAGAGAGGTTACCTGAGGACCATCATATAGATGGGGTTGTGTGTTAGAGAGAGAGAGGTTACCTGAGGACCATCATATAGATGGGGTTGTGTGTTAGAGAGAGAGAGGTTACCTGAGGACCATCATATAGATGGGGTTGTGTGTTAGAGAGGTTACCTGAGGACCATCATATAGATGGGGCTGTGTGTTAGAAAGAGAGAGAGGTTACCTGAGGACCATCATATAGATGGGGTTGTGTGTTAGGGAGGTTACCTGAGGACCATCATATAGATGGGGTTGTGTGTTAGAGAGAGAGAGGTTACCTGAGGACCATCATATAGATGGGGCTGTGTGTTAGGGAGAGAGAGGTTACCTGAGGACCATCATATAGATGGGGTTGTGTGTTAGAGAGAGAGAGGTTACCTGAGGACCATCATATAGATGGGGTTGTGTGTTAGAGAGAGAGAGGTTACCTGAGGACCATCATATAGATGGGGTTGTGTGTTAGAGAGAGAGAGGTTACCTGAGGACCATCATATAGATGGGGCTGTGTGTTAGGGAGAGAGAGGTTACCTGAGGACCATCATATAGATGGGGTTGTGTGTTAGAGAGGTTACCTGAGGACCATCATATAGATGGGGTTGTGTGTTAGAGAGGTTACCTGAGGACCATCATATAGATGGGGTTGTGTGTTAGAGAGGTTACCTGAGGACCATCATATAGATGGGGTTGTGTGTTAGAGAGAGAGAGGTTACCTGAGGACCATCATATAGATGGGGTTGTGTGTTAGGGAGGCGATCAACCCGGCCAGAGAGATGAGGAACATGACAGGAAGCAGGAAGTGAGGACATTGGTTGGGGCATGGTCCGGGGCGGGCAGTAGCCCCACCACTACCCTGGCTGTAAGCTATACAGACACAGTCTGTGTACTTCTACAGCAGAAGAAGAACACAGGAGACACCAGTGTCAATATATAAAAGATAGACAACATATACAGTATGCCATACATTTCTCAGATTCAAAAAGCAAATTGTACAACATGACTTATTTTCAATTAAGACAACGGCTAAATTGTGAACGATCGATACCCTGTACTGATTTCAAAGTACTGTAATTAACGTTAACTACAGTTAACTCTTGGTCTGAATTGAAGACTAACTAATTTCAACTAGTCAACATAATGGCCATGCATTGTTTATTATATATACACTAAGTCAATTTAACTATGAGCCTTGCCACAGTCCTTTTACTTGTGGATTACTCTACTACTGCAACATCTACACGTGGTTTATCTCCACTTAGAACACTTCCTGTGTCCCAGGGCTGATTACAGACGGATCGGACCGGACCATTGATTGTTAACCATCCGTATCGTGTAGCTGCACTGTAGGTAGAGAGACTGTAGCACAGTCAGACACATAGCGATATGTCTGGCTGGCTGCCTTGCTGACCCAAAGACACTCTCCTAGACTGGGTTTAATCAGTTTAACCAGTTGAAGATTTAGACCTTACAGATGTAGAATCTTAATTTGACCCGTTTCTTACAGTAGGAACATACCAGGACATGGCCCTGCAGTAACAGGAAAATGTGAATTATTTTGTGGATTATAATTCATGGACATTTTTGTAAGGGTTTGGATACATTTGTTTGTTTGGGCAAATCAAGTCTGACGTTTTTAAGTGGAAACGTTAGAAGCTTTTTTAAACCTTGAATACACTACAATCGGTAGTGAAAAAAGTACCCAATTGTCATACTTGAGTAAAAGTAAAGATACCTTAATAGAAAATGACTCAGGTAAAAGTGAGTCACCCAGTAAAATACTACTTGAGTAAAAGTCTAAAAGTATTTGGTTTTTAATATACTAAAGTATCAAACGTACATGTAATTGCTAAAACATACTTAAGTATCAAAAGTAAAAGTATAAATCATTTAAAATTCCTTATATTAAGCAATAAAGATGGCACCATTTCTTGTTTTCTTAATTTACGGATAGCCAGGGGCACACTTCAACACTAATTTAGACTTAATTTACAAACAAAGTATGTGTTTAGTGAGTCCTCCAGATCAGAAACAGTAGGGATGACCAGGGATGTTCTCTGGATAAGTGTGTGAATTAGACCTTATTCCTGTCCTGCTAAGCACTCAAAATGTAACGAGTACTTTTGGGTGTCAGGGAAAATGTATGGAGTAAAAAGTACATTATATTCTTTAGGAATGTAGTGAAGTTAAAGTTGTCAAAAGTATAAATAGTAAAGTACAGATACCCCCAAAAATTACTTAAGTAGTACTTTACACTACAAGTTTGCATTTCCTGCTGTACAGGACATTTACTGGGTGATCAAATTAAGATCCTACATCTGTAACATTACCATTGGTTCAGTTATGCCATATTACTTCCCTAACTTAATTTTGACTTATCTTTCTGCAATCAAAGCAGATGAATGCGCACTCATCAGAAGCCTGAGATTAAATGGCCACCTACCAGAACCCTGAATTTGTTCTTGGGTTCTTTGGTGTACTCTTTGCAGCCTGCGTGACAGGGAGACAGGTACTCGATGTTGTCAGATCCACACACTGGGTTAAAGGCGTTAACAGGACAGGAGCAGTTGGAATAACAGGTTGACAGAAATCTGTGGGAGGGGAGAAGATGTTTAGAGAATGGGTTAGGGTGTCACAATAGAGTTATACCATTTTTCCACATTATTGTGCTGAGCTGGCTCAGATATTGTCTTTTCATGTTGACCTTTCCAGCACGGTTCCAGCAACTATGGTGGATGCCTAACGAATTGCAAAAAATCGCTGAAGTTGGAGACTTTTATTTCCCTCACCAACTTTAAACATCTGCTATCTGAGCAGCTAACCGATCGCTGCAGCTGTACATAGTCCATCTGTAAACAGCCCACCCAATTTACCTACCTCATCCCCTTACTGTTTTTATTTATTTACTTTTCTGCTCTTTTGCACACCAGTATCTCTACTTGCACATGATCATCTGATGATTTATCACCCCAGTGTTAATCTGCTAAATTGTAATTATTCTCTCCTATGGCCTATTTATTGCCTACCTCCTCATGCCTTTTGCACACAATGTATATAGACTCTTTTGTTTCCTACTGTGTTATTGACTTGTTTATTGTTTACTCCATGTGTAACTCTGTGTTGTTGTCTGTTCACACTGCTTTGCTTTATCTTGGCCAGGTCACAGTTGTAAATGAGAACTTGTTCTCAACTAGCCTACCTTGTTAAATAAAGGTGAAATATATATATATTTTTTTAAATGCCTAAGCAGGCCAGATGTGTACAAGGCTAGCTTGGCTTGGCTCACCTCGGCTCAGCTCAGTAGTGTGAAAAGGGCATTTCCACGTTTATATAAGGGTTATGGGATCACAGTAGAGTTCTGGGTGAGTTAAGTTCATCAGTAGAGTTCTGGGTGAGTTAAGTTTATCAGTAGAGTTCTGGGTGAGTTAAGTTTATCAGTAGAGTTCTGGGTGAGTTAAGTTCATCAGTAGAGTTCTGGGTGAGTTAAGTTCATCAGTAGAGTTCTGGGTGAGTTAAGTTCATCAGTAGAGTTCTGGGTGAGTTAAGTTTATCAGTAGAGTTCTGGGTGAGTTAAGTTCATCAGTAGAGTTCTGGGTGAGTTAAGTTTATCAGTAGAGTTCTGGGTGAGTTAAGTTCATCAGTAGAGTTCTGGGTGAGTTAAGTTCATCAGTAGAGTTCTGGGTGAGTTAAGTTCATCAGTAGAGTTCTGGGTGAGTTAAGTTCATCAGTAGAGTTCTGGGTGAGTTAAGTTCATCAGTAGAGTTCTGGGTGAGTTAAGTTTATCAGTAGAGTTCTGGGTGAGTTAAGTTCATCAGTAGAGTTCTGGGTGAGTTAAGTTTATCAGTAGAGTTCTGGGTGAGTTAAGTTCATCAGTAGAGTTCTGGGTGAGTTAAGTTCATCAGTAGAGTTCTGGGTGAGTTAAGTTTATCAGTAGAGTTCTGGGTGAGTTAAGTTCATCAGTAGAGTTCTGGGTGAGTTAAGTTTATCAGTAGAGCTCAGTGCCAAACCACATAACAGAAGACAACCGAGATATGGGGTTATGGGGTAAAGACCAGAGTTCCTGTTATTGTTATATGTTGTTCATTAGCCTCTGTTTGGTGTTGTACTTTAGTAACAACATCCCTAGTTGTTTGGGTTCACCAGTGGCACAGCGCCAAACAGTAGCCTTTGTCTTAGTGTCCACAAGTGGCTAGTTAATTAACGTTGTCTTCTACAAAGTTCACAAGGCTCCGTATGTTTGCTTGTGTAATATCAAAAGGTAAGCTAAATTAAGTTTAATGTCCTCAAGACCTGACAATATTGTAACTGATGGCCTTGTGCAAGTGTTTCACCAGACTCTTTTTTTATACAATGACTTAAAATGCTTCTGTCCTCTAGTCCTCATGACCTCTCTAGAACTCTGTGAATTAAAAACCTACAAAATATCAACTGTCAATCTACAGAGACAGTAACACAGCATCCCCAAAATGACAAACTACAAACAACATCAACAACAGCCCAATCAGCCAAGACAGGGCCCAATCAGCCAGGACAGGGCCCAATCAGCCAAGACAGGGCCCAATCAGCCAAGACAGGGCCCAATCAGCCAAGACAGGGCCCAATCAGCCAAGACAGGGCCCAATCAGCCAAGACAGGGCCCAATCAGCCAAGACAGGGCCCAATCAGCCAAGACAGGGCCCAATCAGCCAAGACAGGGCCCAATCAGCCAAGGCAGGGCCCAATCAGCCAAGGCAGGGCCCAATCAGCCAAGACAGGACAAAATTAACCAGGACATGGCCCAATCAGCCAGGACATGGCCCAATCAGCCAGGACATGGCCCAATCAACCAGGACATGGCCCAATCAACCAGGACATGGCCCAATCAACCAGGAAATGGCCCAACCAACCAGGACATGGCCCAATCAACCAGAACATGGCCCAATCAACCAGTGCTACATGGCCCAATCAACCAGTGCTACATGGCCCAATCAACCAGTGCTACATGGCCCAACCAACCAGGGCTACATGGCCCAATCAGTCAGGACATGGCCCTCCAAATATGTAACTGTTTGGCAAAGATGCAGATCCCTTCTCTGACTCACCCATGGGGTGTGTAGTTGACCTTCGCCACCCTCTGTGTGGGACAGCCCATGAAGAAGAGAGGGATGATGAGGAGGACAGAGATGGTGAGCATGGCGACAGAGAAACGAGGGATGGTCTTCAGAGAGAGACCTGTCCTCTTCATGATGACTCCACCCACCAGTATCCCCACGGCAACGGACGGAAGGTTCACCGCACCTGTGGGAGAAGACAAGATTTTGAGAGCAGAACAGATTTAAATACTTTCTCCACAGTATGTGACCGTATACTGTTTCTTTGTATCTGTGTGGTGTATCGATATCTACATACAGAACTCCAAAGACAGAGATAGTATGAAAGAGTACTTAGAGAACTGACTTCACTAAAAGATCAACTTTATTGTCTCAGGCATACAAACGCTAGCCTGGTTGCCAGTCTCTGTTCAGCTTTTACATTGTACATGGCACAGAGTACAAGGAGTGGAATGTTACAGAGACTGGTACCCAGATCAGAGCCGCAGGGAAAACGTGTAGCGAGACAGCATTTGCCCCAGTACTTTTCAATCTGGTATGGCGCCGCCATACCATTTTCAAAAGCAGCAGCACCAAACGCGTTTCACCAGACATTTATTAGTTCACGTCATAGAAAATAAAACGTAGAAAAAAAACTGCAATGGAAAAGAAAGCAGTCGTTTCTCACTGAACAAGTTGACGTAGTACCACCCCCCAAATTTCAGCCCATTTTGTTTTGTCTAGTGAATACAACCTGGGATTTCACACGGTAACCCCGCCCCCCTCCCTGTGATAGGTGGGTTCAAGGTAGCTACAGTCTCTTCACATTCACACCCATTGACTTTTTACACATTTTGTTCTGTTACCGACTGAAATGTAGATTAGTTTGTCATCGGCCTACACACAATACCCCATCAATTCAAAGTGTACAGTGCCTTGCTAAAGTATTCATCCCCCTTGGCGTTTTTCCTATTTTGTTTCATTACAACCTGTAATTTCAATGGATTTTTATTTGGATTTCATGTAATGGACACATACACAAAATTGTCCCAATTGGTGAAGTGAAATGAAAAAAAAATGACTTGTTTCAACAAAACAAAAAAATAATAATAATAAAAAAAGTTGAGCGTACATATGTATTCACCGCCTTTGCTATGAAGTCCCTAAATAAGATCTGGTGCAACCATTTACCTTCAGAAGTCACATAATTAGTTAAATAAAGTCCACCTGTGCGCAATCTAAGTGTCACATCTCAGTATATATACACCTGTTCTGAAAGGCCCCAGAGTCTGCAACACCACTAAGCAAGGGGCAACACCAAGCAAGCGGCACCATGAACACCAAGGAGCTCTCCAAACAGGCCAGGGACAAAGTTGTGGAGGAGTACAGATCAGGGTTGGGTTATAAAAAAAATATCCGAAACTTTGAACATCCCATGGAGCACCATTAAATCCATTATTAAAAAATTGAAAGAATATGGCACCACAACAGACCTGGCAAGAGAGGGCCGCCCACCAAAACTCACGGACCAGGCAAGGAGGGCATTAATCAGAGAGGCAACAAGGAGACCAAAGATAACCCTGAAGGAGCTGCAAAGCTCCACAGCAGAGATTGGAGTATCTGTCCATAGGACCACTTTAAGCCGTACACTCCACAGAGCTGGGCTTTACGGAAGAGTGGCCTGAAAAAAGCCATTGCTTAAAGAAAAAAATAAGCAAACACGTTTGGTGTATGCCAAAAGGCATGTGGGAGACTCCCCAATCATATGGAAGAAGGTACTCTGGTCAGATGAGACAAAAATTGAGCGTTTTGGCCATCAAGGAAAACGCTATGTCTGGCGCAAACCCAACACCCTTCATCACCCCGAGAAAACCATCCCCACAGTGAAGCATGGTGGCAGCATCATGCTGTGGGGATGTTTTTCATCGGCAGGGACTGGGAAACTGGTCAGAATTTGAAGGAATGATAATTGGCGCTAAGTACAGGGATATTTTTGGGGGAAATCTGTTTCAGTCTTCCAGAGATTTGAGACTGGGACAGAGGTCCCTAAGAGTACTGCTAAAGCAGTAAGAGGAAACATTTAAATGTCTTGGAATGGCCTAGTCAAAGCTCAGAACTCAATCCAATTGAGAATCTGTGGTATGACTTAAAGATTGCTGTACACCAGCAGGAACCCATCCAACTTGAAGGAGCTGGAGCAGTTTTGCCTTGAAGAATGGGTAAAAATCCCAGTGGCTAGATGTGCCAAGCTTATAGAGACATACACCAAGAGACGTGCAGCTGTAATTCCTACAAAAGGTGGCTCTGCAAAGTATTGACTTTGGGGGGGTGAATAGTTATGCACGCTCAAGTTTTCAGATTTTTTGACTTATTTCTTGTTTGTTTCACAATTTCACAATTGTTTCATACTTCAAAGTGGTAGGCATGTTATGTAAATCAAATTATACAAACCCCCCAAAAATCTATTTTAATTCCAGGTTGTAAGGCAACAAAATAGGAAAAATGCCAAGGGGGGTGAATACTTTAGCAAGCCATGGTAATCATGTTTTCAAAATGAAAAGCTGAAATGTCTTAATACAATAAGTATTCATCCCCTTTGTTATGGCAAGCCCAAATCATTTCAGGAGTAAAAATGGACTCGCTCTGTGTGCAATAATAGTGTTAAACATGATTTTTGAACGACTGTTTCATCTCTGTACATACAATTATCTGTAAGGTCCCTCAGTCGAGCAGTAACTTTCAAACACAGCTGTAACTCAACAAAATGTGGAATACGTCATGGGGTATGAATACTTTCTGAAGGCACTGTATGTGTTAATAAAAGCAGGTTAAGTCGTCCTCTATGATCCAATCTATAGCTAGCTCACAAAACTACTAACGTTAGCTTTAGTAGCGTAGCTAGCTAGCTGGCTGGCTGACATTAGCTGGCTAGATTGATGCAATCATGTAGCCAGCAGCTAACGTTAATAACGTAGACTCAACTGAATGTGTTTGGCACAGGATAAAGAATATGAAATGATCTGCTGCTTCTACCCAAGGCATACTGTTCCTGGAAAGGTTAGTCAGTCAGTTTGTTAGTCCAGTTATGTTGGCATATTATTTCCACTGCTGGTGATTATTCACAAATGTTTGTGGTAAAAAAGTAAATATTCTACAACTTCCGCCACAGAGCGGTCGACACAGACACTATGAACACACGTAGTTTGATCCAGGGTTTGATCCACCTTAGGCCAGGAGTGTTTTAATTTAGCTGGGAAGCAATGAGGAGATTCAAGATGGCCCCCCCCCCCATGTCAATTCCATTGTTTTGGTTGAGTTTCGATTGACCTCTTTACCGCATCTATAGTTTATCAATAAAGATACAGACATACTAGCTCCTCTGTTCAACATAGTGTGTGTGTGTGTACGCAGGCCTGCATAGGACACAGCAGCTAACGAGGTACTGCTCTGTCAGCTGTCATAGGCAGCCTTGCTGTCTGGAGAAGAGCTGTCTGCTTTCTGTCTGGAGAAGAGCTGTCTGCTTTCTGTCTGGAGAAGAGCTGTCTGCTTTCTGTCTGGAGAAGAGCTGTCTGCTTTCTGTCTGGAGAAGAGCTGTCTGCTTTCTGTCTGGAGAAGAGCTGTCTGCTTTCTGTCTGGAGAAGAGCTGTCTGCTTTCTGTCTGGAGAAGAGCTGTCTGCTTTCTGTCTGGAGAAGAGCTGTCTGCTTTCTGTCTGGAGAAGAGCTGTCTGCTTTCTGTCTGGAGAAGAGCTGTCTGCTTTCTGTCTTGAGAAGAGGGTGCTTTCTGTCTGGAGAAGAGGGTGCTTTCTGTCTGGAGAAGAGGGTGTATTCTGTCTGGAGAAGAGGGTGCTTGCTGTCTGGAGAAGAGGGTGCTTTTATGTTTCCATATATCCATGTGTGAATCCTTCTCAACTGTAATGTGATTTTGTGGATTCAAATAAACTACACTGCTCAAAAAAATAAAGGGAACACTTAAACAACACAATGTAACTCCAAGTCAATCACACTTCTGTGAAATCAAACTGTCCACTTAGGAAGCAACACTGATTGACAATAAATTTCACATGCTGTTGTGCAAATGGAATAGACAAAAGGTGGAAATTATAGGCAATTAGCAAGACACCCCCAATCCGGGTTTGACCGTCGTCCGGGTTTGACTTGTCTGACTTGTCTAGTTTAATAAAGGTTAAATGTACGTCCGTCGTGTGTGTTGTACTGACCTATGAGGAGGCAGTGGTGCTGTACTGACCTATGAGGAGGCAGTGGTGTTGTACTGACCTATGAGGAGGAAGTGGTGCTGTACTGACCTATGAGGAGGAAGTGGTGCTGTACTGACCTATGAGGAGGAAGTGGTGCTGTACTGACCTATGAGGAGGCAGTGGTGTTGTACTGACCTATGAGGAGGAAGTGGTGCTGTACTGACCTATGAGGAGGAAGTGGTGCTGTACTGACCTATGAGGAGGAAGTGGTGCTGTACTGACCTATGAGGAGGAAGTGGTGCTGTACTGACCTATGAGGAGGAAGTGGTGCTGTACTGACCTATGAGGAGGCAGTGGTGCTGTACTGACCTATGAGGAGGAAGTGGTGCTGTACTGACCTATGAGGAGGAAGTGGTGCTGTACTGACCTATGAGGAGACAGTGGTGCTGTACTGACCTATGAGGAGACAGTGGTGCTGTACTGACCTATGAGGAGGAAGTGGTGCTGTACTGACCTATGAGGAGGCAGTGGTGCTGTACTGACCTATGAGGAGGCAGTGGTGCTGTACTGACCTATGAGGAGGCAGTGGTGCTGTACTGACCTATGAGGAGGCAGTGGTGTTGTACTGACCTATGAGGAGGAAGTGGTGCTGTACTGACCTATGAGGAGGCAGTGGTGTTGTACTGACCTATGAGGAGGAAGTGGTGCTGTACTGACCTATGAGGAGGAAGTGGTGCTGTACTGACCTATGAGGAGGCAGTGGTGCTGTACTGACCTATGAGGAGGCATTGGTGCTGTACTGACCTATGAGGAGGCATTGGTGCTGTACTGACCTATGAGGAGGCAGTGGTGCTGTACTGACCTATGAGGAGGCAGTGGTGCTGTACTGACCTATGAGGAGGTTGCTGTAAGCGGTGGTCGTGCTGTACTGTCTCTCCAGGTACTTGTTGAGGAAGGTGGCGAGGCCAGCGATGACTGAAGAGAAACAGCACTGAGACAGAACCAACAGCAGGAACAGAGGACTGAGGAGCAGACGGACAAACAGCTTGGGGAACACTGGGGAGAGAGGAACAGAGGACAAACAGACACACATACACACATATACACACATATACACACACACACACACACACACACACACACACACACACACACACACACACACACACACACACACACACACACACACACACACACACACACACACACACACACACACACACACACACACACACACACACAAACACAAATAAATGAGTCAGTTCACTAAGAAATACTCTCTGTGAAATCCTATAAAAACACACAATACAAGTATAAAACAAGTTTCTCAAAACAATGGTCAGAGGGACCGGTACCAACAACAGTGACTACATCTCCTAACGATGGAAAGCTTAAAATGTGTTGTTGTAATCATGCCTGTCAGCAATATTTACAAATGTGTCCAAGTGTGTTAGTCGATCAGCCGATGGCTGATGTCTGCCAGAGTGTGTGTGTGTGTGTGTGTCAGTCTGTCTATAGAGGACTTACTCTTCAGGAAATCAAGCATTGAGAACGCAGGCTTTTTGGAGTCTTCATTCGGAATGGCAGCTGCAGTTCCACTCTGCAAGGAAATAACACATTCAGCTTGAAGAATGGCAGAAACAACGCATCATTTGAGCTTTTATTTTGGAAAAAATATTTTCAGACGGGTGAAGAAAGCAAAAGATGCTTCTCTTTTGCTTTCTTCACCCGTCTGAAAATATATATTTTTATTTCATTATTCAAAATGTTTTATAGAGAGACAGAGACAGAGAGACAGAGAGACAGAGAGACAGAGAGACAGCGAGACAGCGAGACAGCGAGACAGCGAGACAGCGAGACAGCGAGAGAGAGAGAGAGAGAGAGAGAGAGAGAGAGAGAGAGAGAGACAGAGACAGAGAGACAGAGAGACAGAGAGACAGAGAGACAGAGAGACAGAGAGACAGCGAGACAGCGAGACAGCGAGACAGAATCTTGATATATACGAGTACACCCCCTGGACAGGACACTAGAATTACACAAATATTAATTTTCACAAAGTTTGCTGCTTCGGTGTCTTTAGATAATTTTGTCAGATGTTACTATGGAATACTGAAGTATAATTACAAGAATTTCATAACTGTCAAAGGCTTTTATTGACAATTACATGAAGTTGATGCAAAGAGTCAATATTTGCAGTGTTGACCCTTCTTTTACAAGACCTCTGCAACCCGCTCTGGCATGCTGTCAATTAACTTCTGGGCCACATCCTGACTGATGGCAGCCCATTTTTGCATAATCAATGCTTGGAGTTTGTCAGAATTTGTGGGTTTTTGTTTGTCCACCCGCCTCTTGAGGATTGACCACAAGTTCTCAATGGGATTAAGGTCTGGGGAGTTTCCGGGCCATGGACCCAAAATATCAATGTTTTGTTCCCCGAGCCACTTAGTTATCACTTTTGCCTTATGGCAAGGTGCTCCATCATGCTGGAAAAGGCATTGTTCGTCACCAAACTGTTCCTGGATGGTTGGGAGAAGTTGCTCTCGGAGGATGTGTTGGTACCATTCTTTATTCATGGCTGTGATCTTAGGCTAAATTGTGAGTGAGCCCACTCCCTTGGCTGAGAAGCAAACCCACACATGAATGGTCTCAGGATGCTTTACTGTTGGCATGACACAGGACTGATGGTATCGCTCACCTTGTCTTCTCCAGACAAGCTTTTTTACGGATGCCCCAAACAATCGGAAAGGGGATTCATCAGAGAAAATTACTTTACCCCAGTCCTCAGCTGTCCAATCCCTGTACCTTTTGCAGAATATCAGTCTGTCCCTGATGTTTTTCCTAGAGAGAAGTGGCTTCTTTGCTGCCCTTCTTGACACCAGGCCATCTTCCAAAAGTCTTCGCCTCACTGTGCGTGCAGATGCACTCACACCTGCCTGCTGCCATTCCTGACCAAGCTCTGTACAGGTGGTGCACCGATCCCGCAGCTGAATCAACTTTAGGAGACGGTCCTGGCGCTTACTGGACTTTCTTGGGCGCCCTGAAGCCTTCTTCACAACAATTGAACCGCTCTCCTTGAAGTTCTTGATGATCTGATAAATGTTTGATTTAGGTGCAATCTAACCGGCAGTAATATTCTTGCCTGTGAAGCCCTTTTTGTGCAAAGCAATGATGACGGCACATGTTTCCTTGCAGGTAACCATGGTTGACAGAGGAAGAACAATGATCCAAGCACCACCCTCCTTTTGAAGCTTCCAGTCTGTTATTTGAACTCAATCAGCATGACAGAGTGATCTCCAGCTTTGTCCATGTCAACACTCAAACCTGTGTTAACGAGAGAATCACTGACATGATGTCAGCTGGTCCTTTTGTGGAAGGCCTGAAATGCAGTGGAAATGTTTTTGGGGGATTCAGTTCATTGACATGGAAAAGAGGGACTTTGCAATTCATCTGATCACTCTTCATAACATTCTGGAGTATATACAATTTGCCATCATACAAACTGAGGCAGCAGACTTTGTGAAAACTAAT
>NW_024059337.1:0-10000 GCF_016432855.1 Salvelinus namaycush | reverse complement strand
TACAGGCCTCTTACCTATGTACAGGGTCTAGTGTTTCAGTGAGCTACAGGCCTCTTACCTATGTACAGGGACTAGTGTGTCAGTCAGCTACAGGCCTCTTACCTATGTACAGGGTCTAGTGTTTCAGTGAGCTACAGGCCTCTTACCTATGTACAGGGACTAGTGTGTCAGTGAGCTACAGGCCTCTTACCTATGTACAGGGACTAGTGTGTCAGTGAGCTACAGGCCTCTTACCTATGTACAGGGACTAGTGTGTCAGTAAGCTACAGGCCTCTTACCTATGTAGAGGGGGGAGTTGCCTCGTCCGGCAAAGTCATCCACATAAGAGATACCAAAGGGTTGTATGGGAACAGATCCCACCCCGAACAGCAGCTGAGCTATAGCCATGAGCATCCACAAGTTGTTGGTGTCTGCTATACGCTTGATCTCTGTCTTCCCACAGGCCTCTGTCATGTTGGTGGTACCCTGGAGGGAACACAGGTCTTGGCGATCTGGAGAAAGCACACACATTCACACAGACACGCATTCACACACACACACAGTTAGTTACAGGCCTGGGGACTACACACACAGCTGAGTTCATGTTCCTGGAGTTTCATGTGACCCTTCAGTGGTACAATGAGGAGATCAGCCAGCCTACTGGTGTGTGTGTGTGTGGCATGGTGTGTGTGTGTGTGTGTGTGTGTGTGTGTGTGTGTGTGTGTGTGTGTGTGTGTGTGTGTGTGTGTGTGTGTGTGTGTGTGTGTGTGTGTGTGTGTGTGTGTGTTCTGTGTGTGGTATGGTGTGTGTGTGGTATGGTGTTGTGTGTGGTATGGTATGGTGTTGTGTGTGTGTGTGTGTGTGGTATGGTGTGTGTGTGGTGTGTGTGAGCGGAGGGAGGAGGAGAGTGAACAGAGCTCTCAGTTTAACCAACTGTCTGGGAGACGGTCCTCATCTTTCCTGGAGCGCTCAGACATTTTCCATCTGAGTTATGTAGGTTCATCTAGAGAGCACCTGCAAGCCAGCCTGGATCCCACAATCCACCACTCTAAATCCATCCACTCTAAATCCATCCACTCTAAATCCATCCACTCTAAATCCATCCATCCACTCTAAATCCATCCACTCTAAATCCACCCATCCACTCTAAATCCTTCCACTCTAAATCCACCCATCCACTCTAAATCCATCCACTCTAAATCCATCCACTCTAAATCCACCCATCCACTCTAAATCCTTCCACTCTAAATCCACCCATCTACTCTAAATCCACCCATCCACTCTAAATCCACCCATCCACTCTAAATCCACCCATCCACTCTAAATCCATCCATCCACTCTAAATCCATCCATCCACTCTAAATCCCCCCATCCACTCTAAATCCATCCATCCACTCTAAATCCCCCCATCCACTCTAAATCCCCCCATCCACTCTAAATCCATCCATCCGCTCTAAATCCATCCATCCGCTCTAAATCTACCCATCCGCTCTAAATCCACCCATCCGCTCTAAATCCACCCATCCGCTCTAAATCCAGCCACTCTAATTCCACCCATCAACTCTAAATCCACCCATCCGCACTAAATCCACCCATCCGCTCAAAATCCATCCACTCTAAATCCATCCACTCTAAATCCACCCATCCGCTCTAAATCCATCCATCCACTCTAAATCCACCCATCCACTCTAAATCCACCCATCCACTCTAAATCCACCCATCCACTCTAAATCCACCCATCCACTCTAAATCCACCCATCCACTCTAAATCCACCCATCCACTCTAAATCCACCCATCCACTCTAAATCCACCCATCCACTCTAAATCCACCCATCCACCCATCCACTCTAAATCCATCCATCCACTCTAAATCCATCCATCCACTCTAAATCCATCCATCCACTCTAAATCCACACATCCACTCTAAATCCACCCATCCACTCTAAATCCACCCATCCACTCTAAATCCATCCACCACTCTAAATCCATCCATCCATCCACTCTAAATCCATCCATCCACCACTCTAAATCCATCCATCCATCCACTCTAAATCCATCCATCCACCACTCTAAATCCATCCATCCACCACTCTAAATCCATCCGTCCACTCTAAATCCATCCGTCCACTCTAAATCCATCCGTCCACTCTAAATCCATCCGTCCACTCTAAATCCACCCGTCCACTCTAAATCCACCCGTCCACTCTAAATCCACCCGTCCACTCTAAATCCACCCGTCCACTCTAAATCCACCCGTCCACTCTAAATCCACCCGTCCACTCTAAATCCACCCGTCCACTCTAAATCCACCCGTCCACTCTAAATCCACCCGTCCACTCTAAATCCACCCGTCCACTCTAAATCCACCCGTCCACTCTAAATCCACCCATCCACTCTAAATCCACCCATCCACTCTAAATCCACCCATCCACTCTAAATCCAACCATCCACTCTAAATCCACCCATCCACTCTAAATCCACCCATCCACTCTAAATCCACCCATCCACTCTAAATCCACCCATCCACTCTAAATCCACCCATCCACTCTAAATCCACCCATCCACTCTAAATCCACCCATCCACTCTAAATCCATCCATCTATCCACTCTAAATCCATCCATCCACTCTAAATCCATCCATCCACTCTAAATCCACCCATCCACTCTAAATCCACCCATCCACTCTAAATCCACCCATCCACTCTAAATCCACCCATCCACTCTAAATCCACCCATCCACTCTAAATCTACCCATCCACTCTAAATCCACCCATGCAATCTAATTCCACCCATCCACTCTAATTCCACCCATCCACTCTAATTCCACCCATCCACTCTAAATCCACCCATCCACTCTAAATCCACCCATCCACTCTAAATCCACCCATCCACTCTAAATCCATCCATCCACTCTAAATCCATCCACTCTAAATCCACCCATCCACTCTAAATCCATCCATCCACTCTAAATCCATCCGCTCTAAATCTATCCATCCGCTCTAAATCCACCCATCCGCTCTAAATCCACCCATCCATCCATCCATCCGCTCTAAATCCATCCACTCTAAATCCACCCATCCGCTCTAAATCCACCCATCCGCTCTAAATCCACCCATCCGCTCTAAATCCACCCATCCGCTCTAAATCCACCCATCCGCTCTAAATCCACCCATCCGCTCTAAATCCACCCATCCGCGCTAAATCCACCCATCCGCGCTAAATCCACCCATCCGCTCTAAATCCACCCATCCGCGCTAAATCCACCCATCCGCGCTAAATCCACCCATCCGCTCTAAATCCACCCATCCGCTCCAAATCCATCCACTCTAAATCCATCCACTCTAAATCCATCCACTCTAAATCCATCCGCTCTAAATCCATCCGCTCTAAATCCTTCCATCCGCTCTAAATCCACCCATCCGCTCTAAATCCACCCATCCGCTCTAAATCCACCCTTCCGCTCTAAATCCACCCTTCCGCTCTAAATCCACCCTTCCGCTCTAAATCCATCCATCCGCTCTAAATCCACCCTTCCGCTCTAAATCCACCCTTCCGCTCTAAATCCATCCATCCGCTCTAAATCCACCCATCCGCTCTAAATCCACCCATCCGCTCTAAATCCACCCATCCGCTCTAAATCCGTCCACTCTAAATCCATCCATCCACTCTAAATCCATCCACTCTAAATCCATCCATCCACTCTAAATCCATCCATCCACTCTAAATCCACCCATCCACTCTAAATCCACCCATCCACTCTAAATCCACCCATCCACTCTAAATCCACCCATCCACTCTAAATCCACCCATCCACTCTAAATCCACCCATCCACTCTAAATCCACCCATCCACTCTAAATCCACCCATCCACTCTAAATCCACCCATCCACTCTAAATCCATCCATCCACTCTAAATCCATCCATCCACTCTAAATCCATCCACTCTAAATCCATCCACTCTAAATCCACCTAACCACTCTAAATCCACCTAACCACTCTAAATCCATCCATCCACTCTAAATCCATCCATCCACTCTAAATCCATCCATCCACTCTAAATCCATCCACTCTAAATCCATCCATCCGCTCTAAATCCATCCATCCGCTCTAAATCCACCCATCCGCTCTAAATCCACCCATCCGCTCTAAATCCACCCATCCGCTCTAAATCCACCCATCCGCGCTAAATCCACCCATCCGCTCTAAATCCATCCATCCGCTCTAAATCCATCCATCCGCTCTAAATCCATCCATCCGCTCTAAATCCATCCACTCTAAATCCATCCACTCTAAATCCATCCACTCTAAATCCATCCATCCGCTCTAAATCCTTCCATCCGCTCTAAATCCACCCATCCGCTCTAAATCCACCCATCCAATCTAATTCCACCCATCCACTCTAATTCCACCCATCCACTCTAAATCCACCCATCCACTCTAAATCCATCCATCCATCCACTCTAAATCCATCCACTCTAAATCCACCCATCCACTCTAAATCCATCCATCCACTCTAAATCCATCTGCTCTAAATCTATCCATCCGCTCTAAATCCACCCATCCGCTCTAAATCCACCCATCCATCCATCCATCCGCTCTAAATCCATCCATCCGCTCTAAATCCATCCATCCGCTCTAAATCCACCCATCCGCTCTAAATCCACCCATCCGCTCTAAATCCACCCATCCGCTCTAAATCCACCCATCCGCTCTAAATCCACCCATCCGCTCTAAATCCACCCATCCGCTCTAAATCCATCCACTCTAAATCCACCCATCCGCTCTAAATCCACCCATCCGCTCTAAATCCACCCATCCGCTCTAAATCCACCCATCCGCTCTAAATCCACCCATCCGCTCTAAATCCACCCATCCGCTCTAAATCCACCCATCCGCTCTAAATCCACCCATCCGCGCTAAATCCACCCATCCGCTCTAAATCCACCCATCCGCTCTAAATCCACCCATCCGCTCTAAATCCACCCATCCGCTCTAAATCCACCCATCCGCGCTAAATCCACCCATCCGCTCTAAATCCACCCATCCGCTCTAAATCCACCCATCCGCTCCAAATCCATCCACTCTAAATCCATCCACTCTAAATCCATCCACTCTAAATCCATCCACTCTAAATCCATCCACTCTAAATCCATCCGCTCTAAATCCTTCCATCCGTTCTAAATCATCCCATCCGCTCTAAATCCACCCATCCGCTCTAAATCCATCCATCCGCTCTAAATCCACCCTTCCGCTCTAAATCCATCCATCCGCTCTAAATCCACCCATCCGCTCTAAATCCACCCATCCGCTCTAAATCCACCCATCCGCACTAAATCCACCCATCCGCTCAAAATCCATCCACTCTAAATCCATCCACTCTAAATCCACCCATCCGCTCTAAATCCATCCATCCACTCTAAATCCACCCATCCACTCTAAATCCACCCATCCACTCTAAATCCACCCATCCACTCTAAATCCACCCATCCACTCTAAATCCACCCATCCACTCTAAATCCACCCATCCACTCTAAATCCACCCATCCACTCTAAATCCACCCATCCACTCTAAATCCACCCATCCACTCTAAATCCACCCATCCACTCTAAATCCACCCATCCACCCATCCACTCTAAATCCATCCATCCACTCTAAATCCATCCATCCACTCTAAATCCATCCATCCACTCTAAATCCACACATCCACTCTAAATCCACCCATCCACTCTAAATCCACCCATCCACTCTAAATCCATCCACCACTCTAAATCCATCCATCCATCCACTCTAAATCCATCCATCCACCACTCTAAATCCATCCATCCACCACTCTAAATCCATCCATCCACTCTAAATTCATCCATCCACTCTAAATCCACCCATCCGCTCTAAATCCACCCATCCGCTCTAAATCCACCCATCCGCTCCAAATCCATCCACTCTAAATCCATCCACTGTAAATCCATCCACTCTAAATCCATCCACTCTAAATCCATCCACTCTAAATCCATCCGCTCTAAATCCTTCCATCCGTTCTAAATCATCCCATCCGCTCTAAATCCACCCATCCGCTCTAAATCCATCCATCCGCTCTAAATCCACCCTTCCGCTCTAAATCCATCCATCCGCTCTAAATCCACCCATCCGCTCTAAATCCACCCATCCGCTCTAAATCCACCCATCCGCACTAAATCCACCCATCCGCTCAAAATCCATCCACTCTAAATCCATCCACTCTAAATCCACCCATCCGCTCTAAATCCATCCATCCACTCTAAATCCACCCATCCACTCTAAATCCACCCATCCACTCTAAATCCACCCATCCACTCTAAATCCACCCATCCACTCTAAATCCACCCATCCACTCTAAATCCACCCATCCACTCTAAATCCACCCATCCACTCTAAATCCACCCATCCACTCTAAATCCACCCATCCACTCTAAATCCACCCATCCACTCTAAATCCACCATCCACCTAATCCACCCATCCACTCTAAATCCATCCATCCACTCTAAATCCATCCATCCACTCTAAATCCATCCATCCACTCTAAATCCACACATCCACTCTAAATCCACCCATCCACTCTAAATCCACCCATCCACTCTAAATCCATCCACCACTCTAAATCCATCCATCCATCCACTCTAAATCCATCCATCCACCACTCTAAATCCATCCATCCACCACTCTAAATCCATCCATCCACTCTAAATTCATCCATCCACTCTAAATCCATCCATCCACTCTAAATCCACCCGTCCACTCTAAATCCACCCGTCCACTCTAAATCCACCCGTCCACTCTAAATCCATCCGTCCACTCTAAATCCACCCGTCCACTCTAAATCCACCCGTCCACTCTAAATCCACCCGTCCACTCTAAATCCACCCGTCCACTCTAAATCCACCCGTCCACTCTAAATCCACCCGTCCACTCTAAATCCACCCGTCCACTCTAAATCCACCCGTCCACTCTAAATCCACCCTTCCACTCTAAATCCACCCATCCACTCTAAATCCACCCATCCACTCTAAATCCATCCATCCACTCTAAATCCACCCATCCACTCTAAATCCACCCATCCACTCTAAATCCATCCATCCACTCTAAATCCACCCATCCACTCTAAATCCACCCATCCACTCTAAATCCACCCATCCACTCTAAATCCACCCATCCACTCTAAATCCACCCATCCACTCTAAATCCACCCATCCACTCTAAATCCACCCATCCACTCTAAATCCACCCATCCACTCTAAATCCATCCATCTATCCACTCTAAATCCATCCATCCACTCTAAATCCATCCATCCACTCTAAATCCACCCATCCACTCTAAATCCACCCATCCACTCTAAATCCACCCATCCACTCTAAATCCACCCATCCACTCTAAATCCACCCATCCACTCTAAATCTACCCATCCACTCTAAATCCACCCATGCAATCTAATTCCACCCATCCACTCTAATTCCACCCATCCACTCTAATTCCACCCATCCACTCTAAATCCACCCATCCACTCTAAATCCACCCATCCACTCTAAATCCACCCATCCACTCTAAATCCACCCATCCACTCTAAATCCACCCATCCACTCTAAATCCATCCATCCACTCTAAATCCATCCACTCTAAATCCACCCATCCACTCTAAATCCATCCATCCACTCTAAATCCATCCGCTCTAAATCTATCCATCCGCTCTAAATCCACCCATCCGCTCTAAATCCACCCATCCATCCATCCATCCGCTCTAAATCCATCCACTCTAAATCCACCCATCCGCTCTAAATCCACCCATCCGCTCTAAATCCACCCATCCGCTCTAAATCCACCCATCCGCTCTAAATCCACCCATCCGCGCTAAATCCACCCATCCGCGCTAAATCCACCCATCCGCTCTAAATCCACCCATCCGCGCTAAATCCACCCATCCGCGCTAAATCCACCCATCCGCTCTAAATCCACCCATCCGCTCCAAATCCATCCACTCTAAATCCATCCACTCTAAATCCATCCACTCTAAATCCATCCGCTCTAAATCCATCCGCTCTAAATCCATCCGCTCTAAATCCTTCCATCCGCTCTAAATCCACCCATCCGCTCTAAATCCACCCATCCGCTCTAAATCCACCCATCCGCTCTAAATCCACCCTTCCGCTCTAAATCCATCCATCCGCTCTAAATCCACCCTTCCGCTCTAAATCCACCCTTCCGCTCTAAATCCATCCATCCGCTCTAAATCCACCCATCCGCTCTAAATCCACCCATCCGCTCTAAATCCACCCATCCGCTCTAAATCCGTCCACTCTAAATCCATCCATCCACTCTAAATCCATCCAATCGAAATCCATCCATCCACTCTAAATCCATCCATCCACTCTAAATCCACCATCCACTCTAAATCCACCCATCCACTCTAAATCCACCCATCCACTCTAAATCCACCCATCCACTCTAAATCCACCCATCCACTCTAAATCCACCCATCCACTCTAAATCCACCCATCCACTCTAAATCCACCCATCCACTCTAAATCCACCCATCCACTCTAAATCCACCCATCCACTCTAAATCCATCCATCCACTCTAAATCCATCCATCCACTCTAAATCCATCCACTCTAAATCCATCCACTCTAAATCCACCTAACCACTCTAAATCCACCTAACCACTCTAAATCCATCCATCCACTCTAAATCCATCCATCCACTCTAAATCCATCCATCCACTCTAAATCCATCCATCCACTCTAAATCCATCCACTCTAAATCCATCCATCCGCTCTAAATCCATCCATCCGCTCTAAATCCACCCATCCGCTCTAAATCCACCCATCCGCTCTAAATCCACCCATCCGCGCTAAATCCACCCATCCGCGCTAAATCCACCCATCCGCTCTAAATCCATCCATCCGCTCTAAATCCATCCATCCGCTCTAAATCCATCCATCCGCTCTAAATCCATTCACTCTAAATCCATCCACTCTAAATCCATCCACTCTAAATCCATCCATCCGCTCTAAATCCTTCCATCCACTCTAAATCCACCCATCCACTCTAAATCCACCCATGCAATCTAATTCCACCCATCCACTCTAATTCCACCCATCCACTCTAAATCCACCCATCCACTCTAAATCCATCCATCCATCCACTCTAAATCCACCCATCCACTCTAAATCCATCCATCCACTCTAAATCCATCTGCTCTAAATCTATCCATCCGCTCTAAATCCACCCATCCGCTCTAAATCCACCCATCCATCCATCCATCCGCTCTAAATCCATCCATCCGCTCTAAATCCATCCATCCGCTCTAAATCCACCCATCCGCTCTAAATCCACCCATCCGCTCTAAATCCACCCATCCGCTCTAAATCCACCCATCCGCTCTAAATCCATCCACTCTAAATCCACCCATCCGCTCTAAATCCACCCATCCGCTCTAAATCCACCCATCCGCTCTAAATCCACCCATCCGCTCTAAATCCACCCATCCGCTCTAAATCCACCCATCCGCTCTAAATCCAAACCATCCGCGCTAAATCCACCCATCCGCTCTAAATCCACCCATCCGCTCTAAATCCACCCATCCGCACTCTAAAATCCACCAATCCGCTCTAAATCCACCCATCCGCTCTAAATCCACCCATCCGCTCTAAATCCACCCATCCGCGCTAAATCACCCATCCGCTCTAAAATCCACCATCCGCTCCTAAATTCCACCCATCCGCTCCAAATCCACTCCACGTCGAAATCCATCCACTGTAAAGACCATCACTCTAAATCCATTCACTCTAAATCCATCCGCTCTAAATCCTTCCATCCGTCTAAATCAATCCCATCCGCTCTAATCCACCCCTACCGCTCTAATCCATCCCTGCCTCTCTAATCCAACCCTTCAGCTCTAAAATCCATCCATCCGATCTATAATCCACCCATCCGCTCTAAATCCACCCATCCGCTCTAAATCCACCCATCCGCTCTAAATCCACCCAT
>NW_024059336.1:5000-35000 GCF_016432855.1 Salvelinus namaycush | reverse complement strand
GCTAATGACCTACAGTATGGTGTTAATGACCTACAGTATGGTGTTAATGACCTACAGTATGGTGTTAATGATCTACAGTATGGTGTTAATGACCTACAGTATGGTGTTAATGACCTATAGTATGGTGTTAATGACCTACAGTATGGTGTTAATGACCTACAGTATGGTGTTAATGACCTACAGTATGGTGTTAATGACCTATAGTATGGTGTTAATGACCTACAGTATGGTGTTAATGACCTACAGTATGGTGTTAATGACCTACAGTATGGTGTTAATGATCTACAGTATGGTGTTAATGACCATACAGTATGGTGTTAATGACCTACAGTATGGTGTTAATGACCTACAGTATGGTGTTAATGATCTACAGTATGGTGTTAATGATCTACAGTATGGTGTTAATGACATACAGTATGGTGTTAATGACCTACAGTATAGTGTTAATGATCTACAGTCCTACAGTATGGTGTTAATGACCTACAGTATGGTGTTAATGACCTACAGTATGGTGTTAATGACCTACAGTATGGTGTTAATGACCTATAGTATGGTGTTAATGACCTACAGTATGGTGTTAATGACCTACAGTATGGTGTTAATGATCTATAGCATGGTGTTAATGATCTACAGTCCTACAGTATGGTGTTAATGACCTACAGTATGGTGTTAATGACCTACAGTATGGTGTTAATGACCTACAGTATGGTGTTAATGATCTACAGTATGGTGTTAATGACCATACAGTATGGTGTTAATGATCTACAGTATGGTGTTAATGACCTACAGTATGGTGTTAATGACATACAGTATGGTGTTAATGACCTACAGTATGGTGTTAATGATCTACAGTATGGTGTTAATGACCTACAGTATGGTGTTAATGATCTACAGTCCTACAGTATGGTGTTAATGATCTACAGTGTGGTGTTAATGACCTACAGTATGGTGTTAATGATCTACAGTATGGTGTTAATGACCTACAGTATGGTGTTAATGACCTACAGTATGGTGTTAATGATCTACAGTATGGTGTTAATGATCTACAGTATGGTGTTAATGACCTACAGTATGGTGTTAATGATCTACAGTATGGTGTTAATGATCTACAGTATGGTGTTAATGACCTACAGTATGGTGTTAATGATCTACAGTCCTACAGTATGGTGTTAATGATCTACAGTATGGTGTTAATGATCTACAGTATGGTGTTAATGACCTACAGTATGGTGTTAATGATCTACAGTCCTACAGTATGGTGTTAATGACCTACAGTATGGTGTTAATGATCTACAGTCCTACAGTATGGTGTTAATGACCTACAGTATGGTGTTAATGATCTACAGTATGGTGTTAATGACCTACAGTATGGTGTTAATGACCTACAGTATGGTGTTAATGACCTACAGTATGGTGTTAATGATATACAGTATGGTGTTAATGATCTACAGTATGGTGTTAATGACCTACAGTATGGTGTTAATGACCTACAGTATGGTGTTAATGACCTACAGTATGGTGTTAATGACCTACTGTATAGTGTTAATGATCTACAGTCCTACAGTATGGTGTTAATGACCTACAGTATGGTGTTAATGACCTACAGTATGGTGTTAATGATCTACAGTATGGTGTTAATGACCTACAGTATGGTGTTAATGACATACAGTATGGTGTTAATGACCTACAGTATGGTGTTAATGATCTACAGTATGGTGTTAATGATCTACAGTATGGTGTTAATGACCTATAGTATGGTGTTAATGACCTACAGTATGGTGTTAATGACCTACAGTATTGTGTTAATGACCTACAGTATGGTGTTAATGACCTATAGTATGGTGTTAATGACCTACAGTATGGTGTTAATGACCTACAGTATGGTGTTAATGATCTATAGTATGGTGTTAATGATCTACAGTCCTACAGTATGGTGTTAATGACCTACAGTATGGTGTTAATGACCTACAGTATGGTGTTAATGACCTACAGTATGGTGTTAATGACCTACAGTATGGTGTTAATGACCTACAGTATGGTGTTAATGACCTATAGTATGGTGTTAATGACCTACAGTATGGTGTTAATGACCTACAGTATGGTGTTAATGATCTATAGTATGGTGTTAATGATCTACAGTCCTACAGTATGGTGTTAATGACCTACAGTATGGTGTTAATGACCTACAGTATCGTGTTAATGACCTGCAGTATGGTGTTAATGATCTATAGTATGGTGTTAATGATCTACAGTCCTACAGTATGGTGTTAATGACCTACAGTATGGTGTTAATGACCTACAGTATGGTGTTAATGATCTACAGTATGGTGTTAATGACCTACAGTATGGTGTTAATGACCTACAGTATGGTGTTAATGACCTACAGTATGGTGTTAATGATATACAGTATGGTGTTAATGATCTACAGTATGGTGTTAATGACCTACAGTATGGTGTTAATGACCTACAGTATGGTGTTAATGACCTACAGTATGGTGTTAATGACCTACTGTATAGTGTTAATGATCTACAGTCCTACAGTATGGTGTTAATGACCTACAGTATGGTGTTAATGACCTACAGTATGGTGTTAATGATCTACAGTATGGTGTTAATGACCTACAGTATGGTGTTAATGACATACAGTATGGTGTTAATGACCTACAGTATGGTGTTAATGATCTACAGTATGGTGTTAATGATCTACAGTATGGTGTTAATGACCTATAGTATGGTGTTAATGACCTACAGTATGGTGTTAATGACCTACAGTATTGTGTTAATGACCTACAGTATGGTGTTAATGACCTATAGTATGGTGTTAATGACCTACAGTATGGTGTTAATGACCTACAGTATGGTGTTAATGATCTATAGTATGGTGTTAATGATCTACAGTCCTACAGTATGGTGTTAATGACCTACAGTATGGTGTTAATGACCTACAGTATGGTGTTAATGACCTACAGTATGGTGTTAATGACCTACAGTATGGTGTTAATGACCTACAGTATGGTGTTAATGACCTATAGTATGGTGTTAATGACCTACAGTATGGTGTTAATGACCTACAGTATGGTGTTAATGATCTATAGTATGGTGTTAATGATCTACAGTCCTACAGTATGGTGTTAATGACCTACAGTATGGTGTTAATGACCTACAGTATCGTGTTAATGACCTGCAGTATGGTGTTAATGATCTATAGTATGGTGTTAATGATCTACAGTCCTACAGTATGGTGTTAATGACCTACAGTATGGTGTTAATGACCTACAGTATGGTGTTAATGACCTACAGTATGGTGTTAATGATCTACAGTATGGTGTTAATGACCTACAGTCCTACAGTATGGTGTTAATGACCTACAGTATGGTGTTAATGACCTACAGTCCTACAGTATGGTGTTAATGACCTACAGTATGGTGTTAATGACCTACAGTATGGTGTTAATGACCTACAGTATGGTGTTAATGACCTACAGTATGGTGTTAATGACCTACAGTATGGTGTTAATGATCTACAGTATGCTGTTAATGACCTACAGTATGGTGTTAATGACCTACAGTATGGTGTTAATGACCTACAGTATGGTGTTAATGACCTACAGTATGGTGTTAATGACCTACAGTCCTACAGTATGGTGTTAATGACCTACAGTATGGTGTTAATGACCTACAGTATGGTGTTAATGACCTACAGTATGGTGTTAATGACCTACAGTATGGTGTTAATGACCTACAGTATAGTGTTAATGATCTACAGTATGGTGTTAATGACCTACAGTATGGTGTTAATGATCTACAGTATGGTGTTAATGACCTACAGTATGGTGTTAATGACCTACAGTATGGTGTTAATGACCTACAGTATGGTGTTAATGATCTACAGTGTGGTGTTAATGACCTACAGTATGGTGTTAATGACCTACAGTATAGTGTTAATGATCTACAGTATGGTGTTAATGACCTACAGTATGGTGTTAATGACCTACAGTATGGTGTTAATGATCTACAGTGTGGTGTTAATGACCTACAGTATGGTGTTAATGATCTACAGTATGGTGTTAATGACCTACAGTATGGTGTCAATGACCTACAGTATGGTGTTAATGACCTACAGTATGGTGTTAATGATCTACAGTATGGTGTTAATGATCTACAGTCCTACAGTATGGTGTTAATGACCTACAGTATGGTGTTAATGACCTACGGTCCTACAGTATGGTGTTAATGACCTACAGTATGGTGTTAATGACCTACAGTATGGTGTTAATGATCTACAGTATGGTGTCAATGACCTACAGTATGGTGTTAATGACCTACAGTATGGTGTTAATGATCTACAGTATGGTGTTAATGACCTACAGTATGGTGTCAATGATCTACAGTATGGTGTTAATGACCTACAGTATGGTGTTAATGACCTACAGTATGGTGTCAATGATCTACAGTATGGTGTCAATGACCTACAGTATGGTGTTAATGATCTACAGTATGGTGTTAATGACCTACAGTCCTACAGTATGGTGTTAATGATATACAGTATGGTGTTAATGACCTACAGTATGGTGTTAATGACCTACAGTATGGTGTTAATGACCTACAGTTTGGTGTTAATGACCTACAGTATGGTGTTAATGATCTACAGTATGGTGTTAATGACCTACAGTATGGTGTTAATGACCTACAGTATGGTGTTAATGACCTACAGTATGGTGTTAATGACCTACAGTATGGTGTTAATGATATACAGTATGGTGTTAATGATCTACAGTATGGTGTTAATGACCTATAGTATGGTGTTAATGATCTACAGTATGGTGTTAATGACCTACAGTATGGTGTTAATGACCTACAGTATGGTGTTAATGACCTACAGTATGGTGTTAATGATCTACAGTATGGTGTTAATGACATACAGTATGGTGTTAATGACCTACTGTATAGTGTTAATGATCTACAGTCCTACAGTATGGTGTTAATGACCTACAGTATGGTGTTAATGACCTATAGTATGGTGTTAATGATCTACAGTATGGTGTTAATGACCTACAGTATGGTGTTAATGACATACAGTATGGTGTTAATGACCTACAGTATGGTGTTAATGATCTACAGTCCTACAGTATGGTGTTAATGACCTACAGTATGGTGTTAATGACCTACAGTATGGTGTTAATGACCTACAGTATGGTGTCAATGATCTACAGTATGGTGTTAATGACCATACAGTATGGTGTTAATGACCTACAGTATGGTGTTAATGACCTACAGTATGGTGTTAATGACCTACAGTATGGTGTTAATGACCTACAGTATGGTGTTAATGACCTACAGTATGGTGTTAATGATCTACAGTCCTACAGTATGGTGTTAATGATCTACAGTATGGTGTTAATGATCTACAGTCCTACAGTATGGTGTTAATGACCTACAGTATGGTGTTAATGACCTACAGTATGGTGTTAATGACCTACAGTATGGTGTTAATGACCTACAGTATGGTGTTAATGACCTACAGTATGGTGTCAATGACCTACAGTATGGTGTTAATGATCTACAGTCCTACAGTATGGTGTTAATGACCTACAGTATGGTGTTAATGACCTACAGTATGGTGTTAATGACCTACAGTATGGTGTCAATGACCTACAGTATGGTGTTAATGACCTACAGTATGGTGTTAATGACCTACAGTATGGTGTTAATGACCTACAGTATGGTGTTAATGACCTACAGTATGGTGTTAATGACCTACAGTATGGTGTTAATGACCTACAGTATGGTGTTAATGACCTACAGTATGGTGTTAATGACCTACAGTATGGTGTTAATGATCTACAGTCCTACAGTATGGTGTTAATGACCTACAGTATGGTGTTAATGACCTACAGTATGGTGTTAATGACCTACAGTATGGTGTTAATGACCTACAGTATGGAGTTAATGATCTACAGTATGGTGTTAATGACCTACAGTATGGTGTTAATGATATACAGTATGGTGTTAATGACCTACAGTATGGTGTTAATGACCTACAGTATGGTGTTAATGACCTACAGTATGGAGTTAATGATCTACAGTATGGTGTTAATGACCTACAGTATGGTGTTAATGATCTACAGTATGGTGTTAATGACCTACAGTCCTACAGTATGGTGTTAATGACCTACAGTATGGTGTTAATGACCTACAGTATGGTGTTAATGACCTACAGTATGGTGTTAATGATCTACAGTATGGTGTTAATGACCTACAGTATGGTGTTAAGGATCTATAGTATGGTGTTAATGACCTACAGTATGGTGTTAATGACCTACAGTATGGTGTTAATGACCTACAGTATGGTGTTAATGGTCTACAGTATGGTGTTAATGACCTACAGTATGGTGTCAATGACCTACAGTATGGTGTCAATGACCTACAGTATGGTGTTAATGACCTACAGTATGGTGTTAATGATCTACAGTATGGTGTTAATGATCTACAGTATGGTGTTAATGACCTACAGTGTGGTGTTAATGACCTACAGTATGGTGTTAATGATCTACAGTCCTACAGTATGGTGTTAATGACCTACAGTATGGTGTTAATGACCTACAGTATGGTGTTAATGACCTACGGTCCTACAGTATGGTGTTAATGACCTACAGTATGGTGTTAATGACCTACAGTCCTACAGTATGGTGTTAATGATATACAGTATGGTGTTAATGACCTACAGTATGGTGTCAATGACCTATAGTATGGGGTCAATGATCTATAGTATGGTGTCAATGATCTACAGTATGGTGTCAATGACCTACAGTATGGTGTTAATGACCTACAGTATGGTGTTAATGACCTATAGTATGGTGTCAATGACCTATAGTATGGTGTCAATGATCTATAGTATGGTGTTAATGACCTACAGTATGGTGTCAATGACCTACAGTATGGTGTTAATGACCTACAGTATGGTGTCAATGACCTATAGTATGGTGTCAATGATCTATAGTATGGTGTTAATGACCTACAGTATGGTGTCAATGACCTACAGTATGGTGTTAATGACCTACAGTATGGTGTCAATGACCTATAGTATGGTGTCAATGATCTATAGTATGGTGTTAATGACCTACAGTATGGTGTTAATGACCTACAGTATGGTGTTAATGACCTACAGTATGGTGTTAATGACCTACAGTATGGTGTTAATGACCTACAGTATGGTGTTAATGACCTACAGTATGGTGTTAATGATCTACAGTATGGTGTTAATGACCTACAGTCCTACAGTATGGTGTTAATGATATACAGTATGGTGTTAATGACCTACAGTATGGTGTTAATGACCTACAGTATGGTGTTAATGATCTACAGTATGGTGTTAATGATCTACAGTATGGTGTTAATGATCTACAGTATGGTGTTAATGACCTACAGTATGGTGTTAATGACCTACAGTATGGTGTTAATGACCTACAGTATGGTGTTAATGACCTACAGTATGGTGTTAATGACCTACAGTATGGTGTTAATGACATACAGTATGGTGTTAATGACCTACAGTATGGTGTTAATGACCTACAGTATGGTGTTAATGATCTACAGTCCTACAGTATGGTGTTAATGATCTACAGTATGGTGTTAATGACCTACAGTATGGTGTTAATGATCTACAGTATGGTGTTAATGACCTACAGTATGGTGTTAATGACCTACAGTATGGTGTTAATGATCTACAGTCCTACAGTATGGTGTTAATTACCTACAGTATGGTGTTAATGAAAACATGGTGTTAATGAAAACATACTGCTATGAGGAGACATTTAATGTTGGAAACATACCACTATGAGGGCATTGTTAAAATCATATAATATCCACGAACTCAAACACACAAGATTCTCAAGTGTTGTAATTGGGATATTACAGCATCCTACCCTCATCATTATATATATATACAGGCCATTAAGGGAACATGTACATTTCAGAAAGTTTAGGTTTATGTGCTCTATTGGAGGCTTCCAGCTAAACATAATTACTGAAATAACAGGCTCCAAACACCACAGCTATTACTTACTAAAGGGTACTTCTTCTCTCTGGTTTGAACACTCACACACAATCCCTCTCTCTGCACAAAAACAGGGGCAAGATCCTTGAATCGCCTCTCCCTGCCCATCCCGGCGGCTGTCTAATCTCATTGGTTGCCGTCAGGGGTGTTATTTGCATATTGTAGGCGTGTCCCTGACTGAGTGTTGGGATGAATGACTCTGTTCAGTTCAGAACGCGACAAGACAGCGACGGACTCTGCAGAGGCTACATGCTTCTGCTACGCTGATCAACTTTCAGCACACGACCAAAAAAAACCTCTGATGCGTTTATCTCCGGGCAGTCTGCTCCGGGCTGTAGGTGAAACCACGTCGTCGAACCAGGTGGGATAAACATGTTCAATAAAACAGGACCCGGACTTAGTTCGAGAGGAGTACTGTGGGTAAGTGTGTTCTCATTGTAGTCTTTCTATTTTTTTTAAAAAATTAAGAGAGAAAGCTTCTTTTTTTTAAACCTCATAGTTCAATGTCAAATGAGAGTTTGGCTCGCGCTTAAAATCAACTGTCAACTTCGACGTGTGTTTATGTAATTGATGAGTAGTAACGTGTATGTTATTTTCAATACATCTTAATGTCTGTGGTTCAAAGCCTAGACTACGTTCTACATGTTATTATTTAAACAGTTAAAGAGTAAAAAAATGTGTATTTAAAATTTAAAAAAGCATATATGTGCCTGTTTAAAAAGTCTAATTTAATCAGTGATTTTCTTCACATTGTAGGTTATTGACTCCATAATATAACGTGTTTGTTGTCCCCCCGAGGCTGATTCTCTCATGTCTGGAACTGTATTTATTAAACCTCATGTTTCTGTATTGTGTCTGTATTTCAGGGTTTGTGCATACTCCTCCTTTACACCAGCCCTCTCTCCTCTTTTGCTAATTTCAGCCAAGCGAAAGAGCTGGTCTATAAAATAAAAGAAGGATTACCCTCAGGGACACTCATAGGGTCCATGGGCTCCGACTTACACTTGGATTTATCCCTCGATCCCCATGTTTCATTCAATCTGCCCCAGAAGAAGCCTAGTGATCAGTATGTCACTCTGAACAGCACTACGGGACAGCTGTTTACGTCTGGGAATGACATCGACAGGGAGACGCTCTGCCCGGACGCCTCAGAGTACAACGAGGGCTGCGTCCTCTCCCTGGATGTGTTCGTTCTACCCCAGCAGTACTTCCAGCTGGTTAAGGTCAAGATCTTGGTCGAGGATGTTAACGATAACCGGCCGCGCTTCCCGACGGGCGAGATTAGGGTTTCCGTCCCGGAGAACACCCAGGTCAACGCGAGGTTTGCGGTGGAGCAGTCGGCGACGGACCCTGATCTGGGGTTTCACGGGGTCCAGACTTACTGGCTGGTGAACGACTTTGGGGTGTTCACTCTGGACGTAGAGGAGAACGAGGGGGGTGAGCTGACACCCTTCCTCATCGTGACCGACGAGCTGGACCGGGAACGACAGGACGAGTACGTAACGGATATTATAGCAGAGGACGGCGGGTTACCACCTCTTCTTGGCACCGCCACGTTACGGATTATAATCACTGACGTCAACGATAACTGTCCTCAGTTCACAGAGTCACAGGTCAACGTGACGCTCTACGGGAATACGACTAAAGGAGAGCACCTGTCCAGGTTACACGCCTTCGACCCCGACCAGGGCGCCAACGCCGTAATCAGCTATGCGTACAGCGACCGCGTTCCCCGGGAGGCTAGAGCTCTGTTCCATCTGGACCGGATTACCGGGGTGATCAAACTGTCCGGTCAGATCAACACCGCAACCGGGAAGTTCTACAAACTCACTGTCCTCGCCAACGGGCCTGGGTGCGTCCCTGCCGTTGCCATGGTGACGGTGCACGTGATCCGGGTAGCTTCCGGTCCGCCGGTTATTATGCCGCGCTACATCGCGGCGGAGAAAGACGGTGTGGTCACGATGAAGGAGTCCGAACCGCCGTTTTCGCCAATCGCGTTTTTCACCGTGAAGAACACGGACCAGAGAGGACAGGGGACGGAATGCCTGCTTGAAGGATCTGGCCCGTTCCGACTGTCACCTTACAAACTGTTTAAGAACGAGTATCTGTTAGAGACGACGGAGCCGCTGGACTACGAGCAGAGGCAGGACTACGAGCTGACTGTAGTGCTCAGGAACCCCAGAGGTCTCGTCATCAACACCTTCATTAAGATCCTGGTTCTGGATGAGAACGACAACGCGCCGGTCTTCAAACAGTCTCTGTATGAGGTGAGTGAATATACATTTATGAACGCTTGAATGTTTGAATGTTTTATGGTTAAGGTTAGGGTTAGGGTTAAGGTTAGGGTTAAGGTTAGGGTTAAGGTTAGGGTTAAGGTTAGGGTTAAGGTTAGGGTTAGGGTTAAGGTTAGGGTTAAGGTTAGGGTTAAGGTTAGGGTTAGGGTTAGGGTTAAGGTTAAGGTTAGGGTTAAGGTTAATGTTAGGGTTAAGGTTAGGGTTAAGGTTAAGGTTAGGGTTAAGGTTAGGGTTAAGGTTAGGGTTAAGGTTAGGGTTAGGGTTAAGGTTAGGGTTAAGGTTAGGGTTAAGGTTAGGGTTAAGGTTAGGGTTAAGGTTAAGGTTAAGGTTAGGGTTAAGGTTAAGGTTAAGGTTAGGGTTTGTACATGTATTGAACATATTATTTAAAGTACATTGAGTTTCTGAAGCCATTTCAGTACAATAATACAAAATATAGAGGATTTTTCTTGTTTTTGAAAAATATAGAGGATTAAAAACAAAAAAGGTCTACCCATGTATTTATTTCAGTATTTACTTATTTATTTTACTATTTACTTATTTATTTCAGTATTTACACATCTATTTTACTATTTAATTATTTATTTTAGTATTTACTTATTTATTTATGTATTTACAAATTTATTTTAGTATTTAATTATTTATTTTAGTATTTACTTATTTATTTATGTATCTACTTATTTATTTTAATATATACTTATTTATTTCAGTATTTACTTTGTTATTTATGTATTTACTTATTTATTTATTTATGTATTTACTTATTTATTTGTGTATGTACTTAGTTATTTGTTTCCTTGTGGTCGTTGTTATTCTCAGGTCTCTATGGAGGAGAATAACCCTCCCAACAGCTTCCTGTCCCAGATCCAGGCCACAGACCAGGACAGTGAGGCCAGAGGAGAGGTCATCTACCTGCTGGGGTCAGACGCTCCCTCCGTTTTCCTCCTGGACAGGCTGACCGGTGTGCTGACCGTGTCCACATCTCTGGACCGAGAAGAGAAGCAGACCTTCAGGTCTGTCGCATATTGATGATGTATTGTAACGTATTATGACTGATATTGTATGGATAAAATGCATTATAAATTGCCTATATATGTTTATAGTAATAATAATAATTTACTTGTTTAAAACTTCTTACGGCTGAGATCCTGGTAACGGGATCGACTTGACAACAGCCAGTGAAAGTGCAGGGTGCCAAATTCAAACAACAGAAATCTCATAATAAAAATTCCTCAAACATACAAGTATTTTACACCATTTAAAGATAAACTTGTTGTAAATCCAGCCACAGTGTCCGATTTCAAAAAAGCTTTACGACGAAAGCACACCAAACGATTATGTTAGGTCAGTACCTAGTCACAGAAAAACACAGCCATTTTTCCAGCCAAAGAGAGGAGTCACAAAAAGCAGAAATAGAGATAAAATGAATCACTAACCTTTGATGATCTTCATCAGATGACACTCATAGGACTTCATTTTACACAACACATGTATGTTTTGTTCGATAAAGTTCATATTTATATCCAAAAATCTTAGTTTACATTGGCGCATTATGTTCAGTAATGTTTTGCCTCCAAAACATCCAGTGATTTTGCAGAGAGCCACATCTATTTACAGAAATACTCATAATAAACATTGATAAAAGATACAAGTATTATACATGGAACTTTAGATAAACTTCTCCTTAATGCAACCGCTGTGTCAGATTTCAAAAAAACTTTACAGAAAAGCACACCATGCAATAATCTGAGTACAGCGCTCAGAGCCCAAACAAGCCATAAAGATATCTGCCATGTTGTGGAGTCAACAGAAGTCAGAAATAGCATTATAAATATTTACTTACCTTTGATGATCTTCATCAGAATGCACTCCCAGGAATCCTAGTTCCACAATAAATGTTTGTTTTGTTCGATAACGTCCATAATTTATGTCCAAATACCTCCTTTTTGTTCGCGCGTTTAGTTCCAAAATCCAAATTGATGACGCGCAGGCCAGACGAAAAGTCAAAAAATTCCATTACAGTTCGTAGAAATATGTCAAACGATGTATAGAATCAATCTTTAGGATGTTTTTAACATAAATCTTCAATAATGTTTCAACCGGAGAATTCCTTTGTCTTCAGAAATGCGATGTAACGCAGGTCGCTCTCACGGGAGAGCGCGTGGTCAGCTCATGCCAGACACCTGACTCAAAGAGCTCTCCTTCCCTCATTCTTCACAGTAGAAGCATCAAACAAGGTTCTAAAGACTGTTGACATCTAGTGGAAGCCTTGGGAAGTGCAATATGACCCCAAAGACACTGTATATTGGATAGGCAAACCTACAAACCTCAGATTTCCCACTTCCTGGTTGGATTTTTTCTCAGGTTTTTGCCTGCCATCGGAGTTCTGTTATACTCACAGACATCATTCAAACCGTTTTAGAAACAGTTTTCTATCCAAATCTACTAATAATATGCATATCTTAGCTTCTGGGACTGAGTAGCAGGCAGTTTACTCTGGGCACCTTATTCATCCAAGCTACTCAATACTGCCCCCAGCCATAAGAAGTTTTAACTTGTATTACAGAAAATAATCTCAAAGCGCATAAAAAAGTGAAACAAAAAAACAACACATAAATTGAGATGGAATGAATCGATGTATATCGATGTCAAATATGACATAAACCTGTGCTTTATAAAGGATGACATAAGCACTGCTTATAAAGGCTTTATGAATCATATTAAAGTGAGGCTTCACAAAGCATTTATAACCCATCATGCATCTTGGTAAAGAATTTCAACACCAGCGTGTTGGGTTAGATTCCCACCCATATGTATAAATGTATTCACGCATGACTGCAAATGGCTTTGGATAAATGGCATGTATTATATTACTCTAAACCCTTTTGTAGGTCGGCCCAACCTCTTTCCCTCTTGGGCGCACAGCCAATATTGGACCTGATCTCAACATTCCCCAAAAGGCTGCAGAACCACTCACTCTAAAGTGCAGTCCTTCACCAAAAACATTCGTAGGGCACGTTAATATCCGTATTTATTTTTTTGCTTAATTCCGGGGGGGGGGGGGGTTTCCCCCATACTCCGTTTTCTCGGTTTTATTTTTCCACGTTTCAGATTTCCCCGTTTTTTTCTGGTTTTAAATGATATTATATTGCCGTAAAACCAAGGCTGGTGGTATGCATTTACGGTACAGCATGGTATCTCTGAAGGCTGGTGGTGTGTATTTATGGTACAGCATGGTATCTCTGAAGGTTGGTGGTATGTATTTACGGTACAGCATGGTATCTCTGAAGGCTGGTGGTATGTATTTATGGGACAACATGGTATCTCTGAAGGTTGGTGGTATGTATTTACGGTACAACATGGTATCTCTGAAGGTCGGTGGTATGTATTTATGGGACAACATGGTATCTCTGAAGGCTGGTGGTATGTATTTATGGTACAGCATGGTATCTCTGAAGGTTGGTGGTATGTATTTATGGTACAGCATGGTATCTCTGAAGGCTGGTGGTATGTATTTACAGGACAGCATGGTATCTCTGAAGGTTGGTGGTATGTATTTACGGTACAGCATGGTATCTCTGAAGGTTGGTGGTATGTATTTACGGTACAGCATGGTATCTCTGAAGGTTGGTGGTATGTATTTACAGGACAGCATGGTATCTCTGAAGGCTGGTGGTATGTATTTACAGGACAGCATGGTATCTCTGAAGGTTGGTGGTATGTATTTACGGTACAGCATGGTATCTCTGAAGGTTGGTGGTATGTATTTATGGTACAGCATGGTATCTCTGAAGGTTGGTGGTATGTATTTATGGTACAGCATGGTATCTCTGAAGGTTGGTGGTATGTATTTATGGTACAGCATGGTATCTCTGAAGGTTGGTGGTATGTATTTACGGTACAGCATGGTATCTCTGAAGGTTGGTGGTATGTATTTATGGTACAGCATGGTATCTCTGAAGGTTGGTGGTATGTATTTACGGTACAGCATGGTATCTCTGAAGGTTGGTGGTATGTATTTATGGTACAGCATGGTATCTCTGAAGGCTGGTGGTATGTATTTATGGTACAGCATGGTATCTCTGAAGGTTGGTGGTATGTATTTATGGTACAGCATGGTATCTCTGAAGGCTGGTGGTATGTATTTATGGTACAGCATGGTATCTCTGAAGGCTGTTGGTATGTATTTATGGTACAGCATGGTATCTCTGAAGGTTGGTGGTATGTGTTTATGGTACAGCATGGTATCTCTGAAGGCTGGTGGTATGTATTTATGGTACAGCATGGTATCTCTGAAGGTTGGTGGTATGTATTTATGGTACAACATGGTATCTCTGAAGGCTGGTCGTATGTATTTATGGTACAGCATGGTATCTCTGAAGGTTGGTGGTATGTATTTACGGTACAGCATGGTATCTCTGAAGGTTGGTGGTATGTATTTACAGGACAGCATGGTATCTCTGAAGGTTGGTGGTATGTATTTATGGTACAGCATGGTATCTCTGAAGGCTGGTGGTATGTATTTACAGGACAGCATGGTATCTCTGAAGGTTTGTGGTATGTATTTACGGTACAGCATGGTATCTCTGAAGGTTTGTGGTATGTATTTACGGTACAGCATGGTATCTCTGAAGGTTGGTGGTATGTATTTATGGTACAGCATGGTATCTCTGAAGGTTGGTGGTATGTATTTATGGTACAACATGGTATCTCTGAAGGTTGGTGGTATGTATTTATGGTACAGCATGGTATCTCTGAAGGTTGGTGGTATGTATTTATGGTACAGCATGGTATCTCTGAAGGTTGGTGTTATGTATTTATGGTACAGCATGGTATCTCTGAAGGTTGGTGGTATGTATTTACAGGACAGCATGGTATCTCTGAAGGTTGATGGTATGTATTTATGGTACAGCATGGTATCTCTGAAGGTTGGTGGTATGTATGTACGGTACAGCATGGTATCTCTGAAGGTTGGTGGTATGTATTTACAGGACAGCATGGTATCTCTGAAGGTTGGTGGTATGTATTTACAGTACAGCATGGTATCTCTGAAGGTTGGTGGTATGTATTTACGGTACAACATGGTATCTCTGAAGGTTGGTGGTATGTATTTACGGTACAACATGGTATCTCTGAAGGTTGGTGGTATGTATTTATGGTACAGCATGGTATCTCTGAAGACTGGTGGTATGTATTTATGGTACAGCATGGTATCTCTGAAGGTTGGTGGTATGTATTTACGGTACAACATGGTATCTCTGAAGGTTGGTGGTATGTATTTATGGTACAGCATGGTATCTCTGAAGGTTTGTGGTATGTATTTACGGTACAGCATGGTATCTCTGAAGGTTGGTGGTATGTATTTACGGTACAGCATGGTATCTCTGAAGGTTGGTGGTATGTATTTATGGTACAGCATGGTATCTCTGAAGGTTGGTGGTATGTATTTACGGTACAGCATGGTATCTCTGAAGGTTGGTGGTATGTATTTATGCTACAGCATGGTATCTCTGAAGGTTGGTGGTATGTATTTACGGTACAGCATGGTATCTCTGAAGGTTGGTGGTATGTATTTATGGTACAGCATGGTATCTCTGAAGGCTGGTGGTATGTATTTATGGTACAGCATGGTATCTCTGAAGGTTGGTGGTATGTATTTATGGTACAGCATGGTATCTCTGAAGGCTGGTGGTATGTATTTATGGTACAGCATGGTATCTCTGAAGGCTGGTGGTATGTATTTATGGTACAGCATGGTATCTCTGAAGGTTGGTGGTATGTATTTATGGTACAGCATGGTATCTCTGAAGGCTGGTGGTATGTATTTATGGTACAGCATGGTATCTCTGAAGGTTGGTGGTATGTATTTATGGTACAACATGATATCTCTGAAGGCTGGTCGTATGTATTTATGGTACAGCATGGTATCTCTGAAGGTTGGTGGTATGTATTTACGGTACAGCATGGTATCTCTGAAGGTTGGTGGTATGTATTTACAGGACAGCATGGTATCTCTGAAGGTTGGTGGTATGTATTTATGGTACAGCATGGTATCTCTGAAGGCTGGTGGTATGTATTTACAGGACAGCATGGTATCTCTGAAGGTTTGTGGTATGTATTTACGGTACAGCATGGTATCTCTGAAGGTTTGTGGTATGTATTTACGGTACAGCATGGTATCTCTGAAGGTTGGTGGTATGTATTTATGGTACAGCATGGTATCTCTGAAGGTTGGTGGTATGTATTTATGGTACAACATGGTATCTCTGAAGGTTGGTGGTATGTATTTATGGTACAGCATGGTATCTCTGAAGGTTGGTGGTATGTATTTATGGTACAGCATGGTATCTCTGAAGGTTGGTGGTATGTATTTATGGTACAGCATGGTATCTCTGAAGGTTGGTGGTATGTATTTATGGTACAGCATGGTATCTCTGAAGGTTGGTGGTATGTATTTATGGTACAGCATGGTATCTCTGAAGGCTGGTGGTATGTATTTATGGTACAGCATGGTATCTCTGAAGGTTGGTGGTATGTATTTATGGTACAGCATGGTATCTCTGAAGGCTGGTGGTATGTATTTATGGTACAGCATGGTATCTCTGAAGGCTGTTGGTATGTATTTATGGTACAGCATGGTATCTCTGAAGGTTGGTGGTATGTGTTTATGGTACAGCATGGTATCTCTGAAGGCTGGTGGTATGTATTTATGGTACAGCATGGTATCTCTGAAGGTTGGTGGTATGTATTTATGGTACAACATGGTATCTCTGAAGGCTGGTCGTATGTATTTATGGTACAGCATGGTATCTCTGAAGGTTGGTGGTATGTATTTACGGTACAGCATGGTATCTCTGAAGGTTGGTGGTATGTATTTACAGGACAGCATGGTATCTCTGAAGGTTGGTGGTATGTATTTATGGTACAGCATGGTATCTCTGAAGGCTGGTGGTATGTATTTACAGGACAGCATGGTATCTCTGAAGGTTTGTGGTATGTATTTACGGTACAGCATGGTATCTCTGAAGGTTTGTGGTATGTATTTACGGTACAGCATGGTATCTCTGAAGGTTGGTGGTATGTATTTATGGTACAGCATGGTATCTCTGAAGGTTGGTGGTATGTATTTATGGTACAACATGGTATCTCTGAAGGTTGGTGGTATGTATTTATGGTACAGCATGGTATCTCTGAAGGTTGGTGGTATGTATTTATGGTACAGCATGGTATCTCTGAAGGTTGGTGTTATGTATTTATGGTACAGCATGGTATCTCTGAAGGTTGGTGGTATGTATTTACAGGACAGCATGGTATCTCTGAAGGTTGATGGTATGTATTTATGGTACAGCATGGTATCTCTGAAGGTTGGTGGTATGTAGGTACGGTACAGCATGGTATCTCTGAAGGTTGGTGGTATGTATTTACAGGACAGCATGGTATCTCTGAAGGTTGGTGGTATGTATTTACAGTACAGCATGGTATCTCTGAAGGTTGGTGGTATGTATTTACGGTACAACATGGTATCTCTGAAGGTTGGTGGTATGTATTTACGGTACAACATGGTATCTCTGAAGGTTGGTGGTATGTATTTATGGTACAGCATGGTATCTCTGAAGGCTGGTGGTATGTATTTATGGTACAGCATGGTATCTCTGAAGGTTGGTGGTATGTATTTACGGTACAACATGGTATCTCTGAAGGTTGGTGGTATGTATTTATGGTACAGCATGGTATCTCTGAAGGTTTGTGGTATGTATTTACGGTACAGCATGGTATCTCTGAAGGTTGGTGGTATGTATTTACGGTACAGCATGGTATCTCTGAAGGTCGGTGGTATGTATTTACGGTACAGCATGGTATCTCTGAAGGTTGGTGGTATGTATTTATGGTACAGCATGGTATCTCTGAAGGTTGGTGGTATGTATTTATGGTACAGCATGGTATCTCTGAAGGTTGGTGGTATGTATTTATGGTACAGCATGGTATCTCTGAAGGTTGGTGGTATGTATTTACGGTACAGCATGGTATCTCTGAAGGTTGGTGGTATGTATTTATGCTACAGCATGGTATCTCTGAAGGTTGGTGGTATGTATTTACGGTACAGCATGGTATCTCTGAAGGTTGGTGGTATGTATTTATGGTACAGCATGGTATCTCTGAAGGTTTGTGGTATGTATTTATGGTACAGCATGGTATCTCTGAAGGTTGGTGGTATGTATTTATGGTACAGCATGGTATCTCTGAAGGCTGGTGGTATGTATTTATGGTACAGCATGGTATCTCTGAAGGCTGGTGGTATGTATTTATGGTACAGCATGGTATCTCTGAAGGTTGGTGGTATGTATTTATGGTACAGCATGGTATCTCTGAAGGCTGGTGGTATGTATTTATGGTACAGCATGGTATCTCTGAAGGTTGGTGGTATGTATTTATGGTACAACATGATATCTCTGAAGGCTGGTCGTATGTATTTATGGTACAGCATGGTATCTCTGAAGGTTGGTGGTATGTATTTACGGTACAGCATGGTATCTCTGAAGGTTGGTGGTATGTATTTACAGGACAGCATGGTATCTCTGAAGGTTGGTGGTATGTATTTATGGTACAGCATGGTATCTCTGAAGGCTGGTGGTATGTATTTACAGGACAGCATGGTATCTCTGAAGGTTTGTGGTATGTATTTACGGTACAGCATGGTATCTCTGAAGGTTTGTGGTATGTATTTACGGTACAGCATGGTATCTCTGAAGGTTGGTGGTATGTATTTATGGTACAGCATGGTATCTCTGAAGGTTGGTGGTATGTATTTATGGTACAACATGGTATCTCTGAAGGTTGGTGGTATGTATTTATGGTACAGCATGGTATCTCTGAAGGTTGGTGGTATGTATTTATGGTACAGCATGGTATCTCTGAAGGTTGGTGGTATGTATTTACAGGACAGCATGGTATCTCTGAAGGTTGATGGTATGTATTTATGGTACAGCATGGTATCTCTGAAGGTTGGTGGTATGTATGTACGGTACAGCATGGTATCTCTGAAGGTTGGTGGTATGTATTTACAGGACAGCATGGTATCTCTGAAGGTTGGTGGTATGTATTTACAGTACAGCATGGTATCTCTGAAGGTTGGTGGTATGTATTTACGGTACAACATGGTATCTCTGAAGGTTGGTGGTATGTATTTACGATACAACATAGTATCTCTGAAGGTTGGTGGTATGTATTTATGGTACAGCATGGTATCTCTGAAGGTTGGTGGTATGTATTTATGGTACAACATGGTATCTCTGAAGGTTGGTGGTATGTATTTACGGTACAACATGGTATCTCTGAAGGTTGGTGGTATGTATTTATGGTACAGCATGGTATCTCTGAAGGTTTGTGGTATGTATTTACGGTACAGCATGGTATCTCTGAAGGTTGGTGGTATGTATTTACGGTACAGCATGGTATCTCTGAAGGTTGGTGGTATGTATTTACGGTACAGCATGGTAACTCTGAAGGTTGGTGGTATGTGTTTACAGGACCGCATGGTATCTCTGACGGTTGGTGGTATGTATTTACGGTACAGCATGGTATCTCTGAAGGTCGGTGGTATGTATTTACGGTACAGCATGGTATCTCTGAAGGCTGGTGGTATGTATTTACAGGACAGCATGGTATCTCTGACGGTTGTTGGTATGTATTTATGGTACAACATGGTATCTCTGAAGGTTGGTGGTATGTGTTTACAGGACCGCATGGTATCTCTGAAGGTTGGTGGTATGTATTTACGGTACAACATGGTATCTCTGAAGGTTGGTGGTATGTATTTACGGTACAGCATGGTATCTCTGAAGGTTGGTGGTATGTATTTACGGTACAACATGGTATCTCTGAAGGTTGGTGGTATGTATTTACGGTACAGCATGGTATCTCTGAAGGTTGGTGGTATGTATTTATGGTACAGCATGGTATCTCTGAAGGTCGGTGGTATGTATTTACAGGACAGCATGGTATCTCTGAAGGTTGGTGGTATGTATTTACGGTACAACATGGTATCTCTGAAGGTTGGTGGTATGTATTTACGGTACAGCATGGTATCTCTGAAGGTTGGTGGTATGTATTTACGGTACAGCATGGTATCTCTGAAGGTTTGTGGTATGTATTTACGGTACAGCATGGTATCTCTGAAGGTTGGTGGTATGTATTTATGGTACAGCATGGTATCTCTGAAGGTTGGTGGTATGTATTTACAGGACAGCATGGTATCTCTGAAGGTTGGTGGTATGTATTTACGGTACAGCATGGTATCTCTGAAGGTTTGTGGTATGTATTTACGGTACAGCATGGTATCTCTGAAGGTTGGTGGTATGTATTTACGGTACAACATGGTATCTCTGAAGGTTGGTGGTATGTATTTATGGTACAGCATGGTATCTCTGAAGGTTGGTGGTATGTATTTACGGTACAGCATGGTATCTCTGAAGATCGGTGGTATGTATTTATGGTACAGCATGGTATCTCTGAAGGTCGGTGGTATGTATTTATGGTACAACATGGTATCTCTGAAGGTTGGTGGTATGTATTTACGGTACAGCATGGTATCTCTGAAGGTCGGTGGTATGTATTTACGGTACAGCATGGTATCTCTGAAGGTTGGTGGTATGTATTTACAGGACAGCATGGTATCTCTGAAGGTTGGTGGTATGTATTTACGGTACAGCATGGTGTCTCTGAAGGTTGGTGGTATGTATTTATGGTACAGCATGGTATCTCTGAAGGCTGGTGGTATGTATTTATGGTACAGCATGGTATCTCTGAAGGTTGGTGGTATGTATTTACGGTACAACATGGTATCTCTGAAGGTTGGTGGTATGTATTTATGGTACAGCATGGTATCTCTGAAGATTGGTGGTATGTATTTATGGTACAGCATGGTATCTCTGAAGGTTGGTGGTATGTATTTATGGTACAGCATGGTATCTCTGAAGGTTGGTGGTATGTATTTATGGTACAGCATGGTATCTCTGAAGGTTGGTGGTATGTATTTATGGTACAACATGGTATCTCTGAAGGTTGGTGGTATGTATTTACGGTACAGCATGGTATCTCTGAAGGTTGGTGGTATGTATTTACAGGACAGCATGGTATCTCTGAAGGTTGGTGGTATGTATTTACAGGACAGCATGGTATCTCTGAAGGTTGGTGGTATGTATTTACGGTACAGCATGGTATCTCTGAAGGTTGGTGGTATGTATTTACAGGACAACATGGTATCTCTGAAGGTCGGTGGTTAGTATTTACAGGACAGCATGGTATCTCTAAAGGTTGGTGATATGTATTTAAGGTACAGCATGGTATCTCTGAAGGTTGGTGGTATGTATTTACGGTACAGCATGGTATCTCTGAAGGTCGGTGGTATGTATTTACAGGACAGCATGGTATCTCTGAAGGTTGGTGGTATGTATTTATGGTACAGCATGGTATCTCTAAAGGTTGATGATTATACATATATAACTCAGCCTCACCTCATACAACAAACATTCACCTACATTCATTTAACATATACAGGTTTACATTCACGAGTTAGTACAAGCAGCTAGAATAGCATCACCACAATTCATCAATGGAATATCAACAAGCCGTAAAGTCCATAAAGTGCAAAAGTTAGGAATTCAAAGGTCAGGGGGCATGATTGATGTAGCACTGTAAAGTTGACAAACCGGCGCTGATGAATCATGAAGAAAATACCACCATGTCTTGATTTTAGAGACAACTTGACTGACCTGTCAGGCTCGGTGGATGGAAGAATCCAGGGGGGGGGGGGGGTTCAGCCTAGTCCGGAAACAGTTTGGTCCGGTCATGTCTCCGTCAGGAAGATGGAGGAGCGTGTAATGTGACTCACATCCTTTCTCATCAGATCACGTGTCATCCTGCAGCACAACATGTTATGTCACAATTATGAACCCTTTATAAAGCATGACGTACGGTTATAGATGCTTTGTAACACATATGTGTAGCGCTTAGGTAGGCTTTATGAAGCCTTAATGAAGCCTTTATAAGCTGAATATCTTTGAAAGCGGAACTGGATATATTGATGACACAATGCATTATAACTGCCTATGGATGTTCATAGTGTTTTTTTTATTTTTATATAATCTGCAAACTGTTTTGTTTATTGTTGTTGTTGTAATATTTTGGCGAGACAATTGAATAAAAGTTTGTAAACTCTATAAACTGTATCCTCTGTAGGTTCATGGTTCGGGCGGTGGACCGAGGGACCCCCAGGAGAGAGTCTATAGCTACAGTGGTCATCACTGTGCTAGACCGCAATGACAACAGGTAAGAGAAAGACACTTTGTGATAACTGCTGATTTAATTAATTGTTTTGATTGATTTGATTTGATTTGATTGCTTTTGATTTTTTTTTACCCAACAGCCCGCGCTTCATCAATAAAGATTTCACGTTCTTTGTGCCGGAGAATTTCCCGGGGTTTGGCGAGATCGGCGTTCTCTCGGTAACGGACGCGGACGCAGGCGAGAACGGCTGGGTGGCACTCTCCATCCTCAACGGCAGCGACATCTTCGTGATCGACACGGGACGCGGCGCTCTAAGGGCCCGTACCCCTCTGGACCGGGAGCAACAGGGGACGTACTACCTCTGGATCGAGGCAGTCGACGGAGGGGAACCGTCTCTCTCCTGCCTCACCATGGTTACCGTCCTCCTCCTTGACGTAAACGATAACCCTCCCGTTGTCTTGTTCCCCCAGTCTAACCAGTCCTACATGCTGGTGTTACCCAGCACCCTGCCAGGGACCTCCATCACAGAGGTGTACGCCGTGGATAAAGACACAGGAATGAACGCTGTTATCGCCTACAGCATCATCAAGAGGAAGGGCGACGAGCCGGGATCGTTTGATATCGACCCGGACACAGGGAACATCACGTTGAACAGAGAACTCAGTGACCGCGGTCTCTATAGTCTACTGGTTAAAGTCTCGGACCACGGTCAGCCTGAACCTCTCCACTCCACGGTCCTGGTCAACCTCTTTGTCAACGAGACGGTTTCTAACGAGAGCTATATCCAGAGTCTTCTCAGCGGGGAGGCTGAGATCCAGACGGAGGAGAAGCCGTGGTACGTGGGGAAGCTGACAGAGAGGCCTGACAGGGAGGACGTGTTGCCCTGTCAGCCGCTACTCGTAGCTCTGTCAGTAACCTGTCTGGGACTGTTCTGCATCGTCGTCACATTGACCGCTTATATATGCTGCAAGAAACTGAAGAAATGGAAGAAACATCAAATGAAAAGACTAGAGGTTGAAATGCCTTTGAAGATGAACGGTGACTTGCAGGACGTAGATAGAAAGCGAATGGAAATCTCAAACATTTGATGACCTTGACATTGACTTTGAGGCAAAGACTCCAACATACTAAACTGTTACACTGCAACTGTTTATAAACAATGTGAATTGTGAAGTGTAGATTTTCATCCTCAAAAGACATACATAGACTGTATCCCAAATGGCACCCTTTTCCCTGTTTAGTGCACTACTTTTAACCAGGGCCCATGGTGGTGCACTATATAGGAATTAGGGCGCCGTTTGTGACACGTCCTCATTTTAAAAACGTAATAAAAGACCCATTGTGCTGTATATATTGTAGATAATATTAAATGTTTTATAACTTTATAACAAAATCTTTAAATAGACAAGATTATTTTCATTTTTTTTTTTTTTTCATGAAAGCCTAAGAAATGACTCCTTTTAACCTTACAAATGTTATTTTATGAATATGAGCGTAAAAAGGTTGGGGGAAAAATTTTAAAAAATGTGAGAGATTCTATATATTTTTTTTCAGAAGGATGTCTGGTTCATTGGAAAAGGAATGAGGATCATTAGGTGTGTATAACAATGTTTATTGATTGATTGATTGATTGATATAACAATGTTATTTTCATACCCTTTCGATTGCTTTGGAAAAGCCGACCCCAGAGTGCAGTGCAGGAGTCAATTAAAATCTGTTATTTTCCTCAAATCTACTGGATTTTTGTGCGAGATTAAAATGTGTATTTTGTTGTCATACCGTTTCAAGAGGATGCTTCTTGCCTGGCCACCAAACAACCCCTCTACCTGCCTCCTTAGGTGTGTCCCAAATTACACCCTATTCCCTATATAGTGCACTACTTTAGACCAGAGCCCTATAGAACCCTATTCCCTATATAGTGCACTACTTTAGACCAGAGCCCTATAGAACCCTATTCCCTATATAGTGCACTACTTTAGACCAGAGCCATATAGAACCCTATTCCCTATATAGTGCACTACTTTAGACCAGGGCCCTATAGAACCCTATTCCCTATATAGTGCACTACTTTTGACCAGAGCCCTATCGGCACAATATAGGGAATAGGGTTCTATAGGGCTCTGGTCTAAAGTAGTGCACTATATAGGCAATAGGAAACGCATCCTTAGTCTCCTCCCAGTGAACCTGTCATTACCAAAACCATGTGGTCATTGTCTGTCTCTGAAAACAAACCCTTGATTGAATATTAAAAAGTGCTTTATTTTCATATTATATTGCTTTTCTGCATTTGTAATGAGAACGGCCTATCGGTACGTGCCTTTGATATTAGGATGTAAATTAAAGACAATGTTTTGATTATAAATAAGAATTTAAGCGGGGGGAAATTAAATGAATCGCCATTTTTTTAAATTTAGCTAGGAAAGTCAGTTAAGAACAAATTCTTATTTACACTGACGGCCGGGGAACAGTGGGTTAACTGACGGCCTACCGGGGAACAGTGGGTTAACTGGTCTAGGAACAGTGGGTTAACTGACGGCCTACCAGGGAACAGTGGGTTAACTGACGGCCTACCAGGGAACAGTGGGTTAACTGCCGGCCTACCAGGGAACAGTGGGTTAACTGTCAGCCTACCAGGGAACAGTGGGTTAACTGACAGCCTACCAGGGAACAGTGGGTTAACTGACGGCCTACCAGGGAACAGTGGGTTAACTGACGGCCTACCAGGGAACAGTGGGTTAACTGACGGCCTACCAGGGAACAGAGGGTTAACTGTCATTCTACCAGGGAACAATGGGTTAACTGACAGCCTACCAGGGAACAGTGGGTTAACTGACAGCCTACCAGGGAACAGTGGGTTAACTGACGGCCTACCAGGGAACAGTGGGTTAACTGACGGCCTACCAGGGAACAGTGGGTTAACTGTCATACTACCAGGGAACAGTGGGTTAACTGACAGCCTACCAGGGAACAGTGGGTTAACTGTCAGCCTACCAGGAACAGTGGGTTAACTGACGGCCTACCAGGGAACAGTGGGTTAACTGACGGCCTACCAGGGAACAGTGGGTTAACTGACAGCCTACCAGGGAACAGTGGGTTAACTGTCAGCCGACCAGGGAACAGTGGGTTAACTGACGGCCTACCAGGAACAGTGGGTTAACTGTCAGCCTACCAGGGAACAGTGGGTTAACTGACAGCCTACCAGGGAACAGTGGGTTAACTGTCAGCCTACCAGGGAACAGTGGGTTAACTGTCAGCCTACCAGGGAACAGTGGGTTAACTGTCAGCCTACCAGGGAACAGTGGGTTAACTGACGGCCTACCAGGGAACAGTGGGTTAACTGGCAGCCTACCAGGGAACAGTGGGTTAACTGACGGCCTACCAGGGAACAGTGGGTTAACTGACGGCCTACCAGGGAACAGTGGGTTAACTGACGGCCTACCAGGGAACAGTGGGTTAACTGTCGGCCTACCAGGGAACAGTGGGTTAACTGTCAGCCTACCAGGGAACAGTGGGTTAACTGTCAGCCTACCAGGGAACAGTGGGTTAACTGTCAGCCTACCAGGGAACAGTGGGTTAACTGTCAGCCTACCAGGGAACAGTGGGTTAACTGTCGGCCTACCAGGGAACAGTGGGTTAACTGTCAGCCTACCAGGGAACAGTGGGTTAACTGTCAGCCTACCAGGGAACAGTGGGTTAACTGTCAGCCTACCAGGGAACAGTGGGTTAACTGACGGCCTACCAGGGAACAGTGGGTTAACTGACGGCCTACCAGGGAACTGTGGGTTAACTGTCAGACTACCAGGGAACAGTGGGTTAACTGACGGCCTACCAGGGAACTGTGGGTTAACTGACGGTCTACCAGGGAACAGTGGGTTAACTGTCAGCCTACCAGGGAACAGTGGGTTAACTGACGGCCTACCAGGGAACAGTGGGTTAACTGACGGCCTACCAGGGAACAGTGGGTTAACTGACGGCCTACCAGGGAACAGTGGGTTAACTGACGGCCTACCAGGGAACAGTGGGTTAACTGACGGCCTACCAGGGAACAGTGGGTTAACTGACGGCCTACCAGGGAACAGTGGGTTAACTGTCAGCCTACCAGGGAACAGTGGGTTAACTGACGGCCTACCAGGGAACAGTGGGTTAACTGTCAGCCTACCGGGGAACAGTGGGTTAACTGACGGCCTACCGGGGAACAGTGGGTTAACTGACGGCCTACCAGGGAACAGAGGGTTAACTGGCCTACCAGGGAACAGAGGGTTAACTGGCCTACCAAGGAACAGTGGGTTAACTGTCAGACTACCAGGGAACAGTGGGTTAACTGACGGCCTACCAGGGAACAGTGGGTTAACTGTCAGCCTACCAGGGAACAGTGGGTTAACTGTCAGCCTACCAGGGAACAGTGAGTTAACTGTCAGCCTACCAGGGAACAGTGGGTTAACTGTCAGCCTACCAGGGAACAGTGGGTTAACTGACGGCCGACCAGGGAACAGTGGGTTAACTGACGGCCTACCAGGAACAGTGGGTTAACTGTCAGCCTACCAGGGAACAGTGGGTTAACTGACAGCCTACCAGGGAACAGTGGGTTAACTGTCAGCCTACCAGGGAACAGTGGGTTAACTGACGGCCTACCAGGGAACAGTGGGTTAACTGACGGCCTACCAGGGAACAGTGGGTTAACTGTCAGCCTACCAGGGAACAGTGGGTTAACTGTCAGCCTACCAGGGAACAGTGGGTTAACTGACGGCCTACCAGGGAACAGTGGGTTAACTGTCAGCCTACCAGGGAACAGTGGGTTAACTGTCATACTACCAGGGAACAGTGGGTTAACTGACGGCCTACCAGGAACAGTGGGTTAACTGTCAGCCTACCTGGGAACAGTGGGTTAACTGTCATACTACCAGGGAACAGTGGGTTAACTGACGGCCTACCAGGAACAGTGGGTTAACTGTCAGCCTACCTGGGAACAGTGGGTTAACTGTCAGCCTACCAGGGAACAGTGGGTTAACTGTCAGCCTACCAGGGAACGGTGGGTTAACTGTCAGCCTACCGGGGAACAGTGGGTTAACTGTCAGCCTACCAGGGAACAGTGGGTTAACTGCCTTGTTCAGGGGCAGAACGACAGATGTTTACCTTGTCAGCTCGGGGATTCAATCCAGCAACCTTTCGGTTACTGAACCAACGCTCTAACCACTAGGCTCTAACCAACGCTCTAACCACTAGGCTCTAACCAACGCTCTAACCACTAGGCTCTAAACAACGCTCTAACCACTAGGCTCTAACCAACGCTCTAACCACTAGGCTCTAACCAACGCTCTAACCACTAGGCTCTAACCACTAGGCTCTAACCACTAGGCTCTAACCACTAGGCTCTAACCACTAGGCTCTAACCACTAGGCTCTAACCACTAGACTCTAACCACTAGGCTCTAACCACTAGGCTCTAACCACTAGGCTTCTAACCACTAGGCTCTAACCACTAGGCTCTAACCACTAGGCTAACCACTAGGCTCTAACCACTAGGCTCTAACCACTAGGCTCTAACCAACGCTCTAACCACTAGGCTCTAACCAACGCTCTAACCACTAGGCTCTAACCAACGCTCTAACCACTAGGCTCTAAACAACGCTCTAACCACTAGGCTCTAACCAACGCTCTAACCACTAGGCTCTAACCAACGCTCTAACCACTAGGCTCTAACCAACGCTCTAACCACTAGGCTCTAACCACTAGGCTCTAACCACTAGGATCTAACCACTAGGCTAACCACTAGGTTCTAACCACTAGGTTCTAACCACTAGACTCTAACCACTAGGCTCTAACCACTAGGTTCTAACCACTAGGTTCTAACCACTAGACTCTAACCACTAGGCTCTAACCACTAGGCTCTAACCACTAGGCTCTAACCACTAGGCTCTAACCACTAGGCTCTAACCACTAGGCTACCTGCCGCCCCCCTCTAACCACTAGGCTACCTGCCTCCCCCCTCTAACCACTAGGCTACCTGCCGCCCCAACACACAGACATCCAAATGAAACAGGCTGTAAGAGACTGATTCAAATGAAACAGGCTGTAAGAGACTGATCCAAATGAAACAGGCTGTAAGAGACTGATCCAAATGAAACAGGCTGTAAGAGACTGGTCCAAATGAAACAGGCTGTAAGAGACTGATCCAAATGAAACAGGCTGTAAGAGACTGATCCAAATGAAACAGGCTGTAAGAGACTGATCTAAATGAAACAGGCTGTAAGAGACTGATCCAAATGAAACAGGCTGTAAGAGACTGATCCAAGTGAAACAGGCTGTAAGAGACTGATCCAAATGAAACAGGCTGTAAGAGACTGATCCAAATGAAACAGGCTGTAAGAGACTGGTCCAAATGAAACAGGCTGTAAGAGACTGTTGGAATAATATCTTTGATATCTGGTATTTCAGGATCAAACGTCTCAAAACGGTTCTGTAGACTATCTACAATCTAGACCCGCTATCTACAATCTAGATCAGCTATCTACAATCTAGATCAGCGATCTACAATCTAGATCAGCTATCTACAATCTAGATCAGCTATCTACAATCTAGATCCGCTATCTACAATCTAGATCAGCTATCTACAATCTAGATCAGCTATCTACAATCTAGATCAGCTATCTACAATCTAGATCACCTATCTACAATCTAGATCAGCTATCTACAATCTAGATCAGCTATCTACAATCTAGATCAGCTATCTACAATCTAGATCAGCTATCTACAATCTAGATCAGCTATCAATCTAGATCAGCTATCTACAATCTAGATCAGCTATCTACAATCTAGATCACCTATCTACAATCTAGATGACCTATCTACAATCTAATCACCTATCTACAATCTAGAGCAGATCTAAATCAGCTATCTACAATCTAGATCAGCTATCTACAATCTAGATCAGCTATCTACAATCTAGATCAGCTGTCTACAATCTAGATCATCTATCTACAATCTAGATTGGCTGTCTACAATCTAGATTGGCTGTCTACAATCTAGATCAGCTATCTACAATCTAGATCAGCTATCTACAATCTAGATCAGCTATCTACAATCTAGAGCAGATCTAAATCAGCTATCTACAATCTAGATCCGCTATCTACAATCTAGATCAGCTATCTACAATCTAGATCAGCTATCTACAATCTAGATCAGCTATCTACAATCTAGAGCAGATATCTACAATCTAGATCATCTCCAACATCCACTTTGGGTATTGTTGTAATCCTCATCTGTTATCATCGCCCGTATAGAGCAGAGACTGATAAGAGACTACATATATAAAGCAGAGACTGATAAGAGACTACATATATAGAGCAGAGACTGATAAGAGACTGCATATA
>NW_024059336.1:0-2500 GCF_016432855.1 Salvelinus namaycush | reverse complement strand
TTAAAATGCACCAGATAAGTGAAACACCAGATAAATGAAAAGTGTAATCCCACTATACATACACTGTACCTGTCAATATAGTTACCATTCTAATTACAGAATAATCCCACTGTACCTGTCAATATATTTACCATGTCACGATCGTCTATAGGAGAGAGAGAGGACCAAGGCGCAGCGCGTGAAAAATACATCTTCTCTTTATTTTAAGAAGAAAAATGAAACAAAACAACAAACAGACGACCGTGAAGCTATAAATCCAGATAGTGCTGACACAACCACTACACATAGACACAGACAATTACCCACAAAAACCTAGTGCCTATGGCTGCCTTAAATATGGCTCCCAATCAGAGACAATTAATGACATCTGTCTCTGATTGAGAACCCTTCAGGCAACCATAGACACAGCTAGACTTCTATACTAAACATAAACCCAACTACTCTAATAAACCCCCTAACCTTACAACCACCCTAGACACTACAAAAACACATACATTCACCATGTCACACCCTGACCTAACTAAAATAATAATGAAAACAAAGATAACTAAGGCCAGGGTGTGACATACCATTAAAATACAGAATAATCCCACTGTACCTGTCAATATAATTACCATTATGACAAAGAATAATCTCACTATACCTATACTATACCAGCCAGCCAACCAACCAGCCAGCCAGCCAGCTAACCAACCAGCCAACCAGCCAGCTAACCAACCAGCCAGCCAGCCAACCAACCAGCCAGCTAAGCAGCCAGCTAAGCAGCCAGCCAGCCAGCCAACCAACCAGCCAGCTAAGCAGCCAGCTAAGCAGCCAACCAACCAGCCAACCAGCCAGCCAGCCAACCAACCAGCCAGCCAGCCAGCCAACCAACCAACCAGCCAGCTAAGCAGCCAGCTAAGCAGCCAACCAACCAGCCAGCCAGCCAACCAGCCAGCCAGCCAGCTAAGCAGCCAACCAACCAGCCAGCCAGCTAAGCAGCCAACCAGCCAGCCAGCCAGCTAAGCAGCCAACCAACCAGCCAGCCAGCTAAGCAGCCAGCCAGCCAGCTAAGCAGCCAACCAACCAGCCAGCCAGCCAGCCAGCCAGCTAAGCAGCCAACCAGCCAGCCAGCCAGCCAGCCAGCCAGCCAGCCAGCTAAGCAGCCAACCAGCCAGCCAGCCAGCCAGCCAGCTAAGCAGCCAACCAACCAGCCAGCCAGCCAGCTAAGCAGCCAGCCAGTCAACCAGCCAACCAGCCAGCCAACCAACCAACCAGCCAACCAACCAGCCAGCCAGCCAGCTAAGCAGCCAGCCAACCAACCAGCCAGCCAACCAGCCAGCCAGCCAGCCAGCCAACCAACCAGCCAGCCAGCCAGCCAACCAACCAACCAGCCAGCTAAGCAGCCAGCTAAGCAGCCAACCAACCAGACAGCCAGCCAACCAGCCAGCTAAGCAGCCAACCAACCAGCCAGCCAGCTAAGCAGCCAACCAGCCAGCCAGCCAGCTAAGCAGCCAGCCAGCCAGCCAGCCAGCTAAGCAGCCAACCAACCAGCCAGCCAGCCAGCCAGCTAAGCAGCCAACCAGCCAGCCAGCCAGCCAGCCAGCCAGCCAGCCAGCCAGCTAAGCAGCCAACCAGCCAGCCAGCCAGCTAAGCAGCCAACCAACCAGCCAGCCAGCCAGCTAAGCAGCCAGCCAGTCAACCAGCCAACCAGCCAGCCAACCAACCAACCAGCCAACCAACCAGCCAGCCAGCCAGCTAAGCAGCCAGCCAACCAACCAGCCAGCCAGCCAGCCAGCCAGCCAGCCAGCCAGCCAGCCAGCCAGCCAACCAGCCAACCAGCCAACCAGCCAGCCAGCTAAGCAGCCAGCCAGCCAGCCAGCCAGCTAAGCAGCCAACCAACCAGCCAGCCAGCTAAGCAGCCAACCAGCCAGCCAGCCAGCCAGCCAGCTAAGCAGCCAGCCAGCCAGCCAGCCAGCTAAGCAGCCAGCCAGCCAGCCAGCTAAGCAGCAAGCTAAGCAGCCAGCCAGCCAGCTAAGCAGCCAGCCAGCCAGCCAGCCAACCAACCAGCCAGCCAGCCAACCGTAAAGCACGTCTGACATTTGTCCCCAATCTGTGGCCGACTGTGCAAGGCCAGGTCGAGTGTAATAGAGATTTAAATACGAAAGGGAATTCTGATGTAGTTCACCACAATGATTTGAATAAATTTGATATTGAAATGATGGAGTTGTTACTATAAATTTGTTGAATATTTTGGGCAGTGAATATTTTTTTTGGAGCAAGAGAAATGACACTTGAGATTTACTAGCTTTGAAGCCCAAAATTTAAAAAACGAATCCAGGCGAGATAATTGTTATACACATCAACAGGCCGAAAGGCCTTTTCGAAGGTCTGCTTCATATCCAAACAGGGGAAATGCAGCATAGATCCATTTCCTGGGAAAATGAACTCTACTTTTATTAATCAGAATCAGTGTTTGTTATTGTCCACAGAGCCACACTCCATCACCATAAGAGAGAGA